>NW_026083054.1:0-153552 GCF_020184175.1 Aphis gossypii
AACAGAAAAGCACACAATTCTATATTCAAGATACAGTTCACATTGGTACTAAACTTAGAACAAGATTATTAAAACTAACATAGTCTTACCAATTGGTAACTATACAATATCCGTTTCACACATGAAAATATTATTAGAAACATTTTCAAAGGACAAACACCTTTTAACATTAAGCGATCTTATTCCAGAAGATAAGATGAACTTTCGATCTGCAGAAAAAATATGCTCTCCTGTAGTACAAGAAATGTTGAAACATGTGCCACAAAGCCTAGGAACTATATGTTTTCTAGAAACCATGAACAATATACTTTCCTCTTTTTTAGATAAATCTTTAACTGTAGAAGACAGAATTTATAGAATATGGCGTAGTGTTTACTTCCTGAGGATATGGAGGTACTCAATTTTGAAGAATAAAGAATACAGCTTAAAAGATAATTTTATTACTACTAATGCCTATTCATGTATTGAACTTAACGCATTATCTTTAATCCTACTGGTAAAAAAAATTCAGAGACAGCACTTATTGCCTAAGACCATATATGTTCATTCCTTGGCACTTTAGTAGTCAGACATGTGAGGAGTTATTTAGAACCACAAGATCAATGACGTCCACCTTTTCAACAGTGGTTACCTAACCTAACCTAACCTAACCATGAAAGACATTTTACAACGATTAACAAGAATAGAATTATTGAATATGATACAAAACGATCTTCATGAAGACCACCAAAATATACTTCAGAGCCCAAATCCTTCTCATTCAGATGATATACCAAGTCAGCTGAATCCATCTCAAAGTACATACAATTTTCCTCGCTACAAGAAACACAGTAGAAATTTTATAAACAATACTAAACTCCAAACAACAGTAACATTTGAAACAAATGTGATATAAAAAAATAGAAGATATACTTGCTGCATCATTAAATGATGCTAAACTTTCAGCTACAAACTTGGGTAATTTTTTAAATAAAAATAGTTGTTTTTTAGGTTAACCAAATAATAAAACCTATATCTTTTTTGTTTTTGTTTTAGGAATTATAATGTATGAAATATCATCTGAAATGCCAGAATATTTAACCAACTATGAAAAAATTGATACAGACATTCAAATAGACAGCTATGATTACGATATTCAAGAAACTGGTAATTCACAAAAATCTACTTCAACAGACAGTTCACCAATAGAAAATATATCAGATGAGGTATGCAAAGATTTATGTAATATATCAGAATTTGGAAATTTTGGCAATGATCTACTTCTCAAAAATTTCTCAAGCTGTAAAAATTTTATAAACTCAATTAATAACAGTAGTATGAAATAGCCGATTCTGGATCCCCCCCGCTTCATCCCCCCGCCATCCTCTGTGAACCCCCTAAACCCTCCCCCTCCCCCACCTTCCCATCCTATGTACGTCACGTGAATCGGTCGAACCCTCCCCCTCCCCCACCTTCCCATCCTATGTACGTCACGTGAATCGGTCGAACCCTCCCCCTCCCCCACCTTCCCATCCTATGTACGTCACGTGAATCGGTCGAACCCTCCCCCTCCCCCACCTTCCCATCCTATGTACGTCACGTGAATCGGTCGAACCCTCCCCCCCCACCTTCCCAGCCTATGTACGTCACAGAACCCAGGCCTCCCCCAAGTCCCAGCCTGTGTACGTCACGCGGCCGGCCAACGCGGCCCACTGTACGCCGCCGAACCCCCTAAACCCTCCCCCTCACCCAAATTCCCGGTCTACGTACGTCACGCGGATGGCCCCGGCCGCGGACCGCCGGTGGCCGGCCGCCGCCGCCGCCCTAACCCGGCCCACGCGCGTCACGGGGTCCCGCCGTCCCCCGCATGCGGCTCCCCGCCATGGTATATACTTTTCGTATACTGTGTATATACTCTATACAGTATAGTATATACTTTTCATATACTATGTATATACTCTATATAGAGTATATAGTATATACTTTATATATATTAGTATATACTCTATATAGAGTATATAGTATATACTTAATATATATATAAAGTATATATATTGTATATATATACATACATATTATTATATCACATTTGTTTATTTGTATACGCCTACTCATAATATATCTTTATTATCATTGATATGGAATGTGTTTATCAGGCGACGGAACATCCTATATTCCTATACGTATACATATAATATATACTATACAATATATGTATTATATATGTATATATAATAATGTTAACTGGGGGACGGGGTGGACGAGTGGGTTAAGGCGTCGGTTATAACGCGTGACTTATCATATACTATTACTGTATCATGCTATATGATAAGTCACTCGTTATAACCGACGCCTTAAACCCTCGTCCACCCCGTCCCCCAGTTAACATTATTATATATATTATATACGTTTACACATTATAATTATATTTTTATTAATTATATCATCGGAAAGTGTTTTATTATCAGGCTGGGCAACCTATACTCTAGAATATGCTTAATATACAGATTTTATCGGTAGGTAATATTAAATAATATTTATGTTTTAGTAAATACTTTCGCTACATATTAGCGCGTACCGCGGATGATCTATTAACTAATGTTGTATGTGGCATTTAATAATTAAATAAATAAATAAATTGTATGTGCCAACAAATAATAATAGAAAAACGTTACTTCTTTGTTTAAATTGCGTAATATTAGGCCAATGAAGCAAATGAGCTGAGGCAGCACATTGTAAAATAATATTTAAGGACGTAAGCACCACAGAATAGGGACAGTGCGGGTTTCGAGTGAGAGACGGCACACGTTCTTATTTTTGTGTGTGTGTATAATAAAGAAATCCAAAATAGTGTGAATTGTTCTTTAATCTTTTTGTGTACCATCGAGATATAGGTATACTACAGTGGCGCCCAACGTCATTCGTAATCCACTACCCGAATTTCTATTGAACACTTGTGTTTTTGTGTTTTTGTTTTTTTTTGTGTAGATTAAATACAAGTCATTTTTGTGTGTTTTACTTTCATACATATCGCGTTTTGAACCTTTTTTTTTGAATTCTCACGGCAGGAAGACTACGACCAATTGGGATCATTTTGGTGTTTTACGCACTCGAGGTGAATATTTGTATTTGGTTATAATTGATATATACGTGATATATTTTTATTTTTTTTTTTTTCGTTTATCAATATAACATATATATATATATTTATTTATTTATTTTTTTTTTGATTTATTATTAGCGTTAATTAATTATATTTTAATTTTTAGTAAGGGTAGTAATTATTTAATTAGTGTATAATTTAATATAATTAATCTAGTAGTATAAATTGGCTGTATAAACACTCCAAATAAATTTTTCTAACAATATATTTTACTAACTCAATATTTCGGAATTTCAAAAATGTTATAATTTAAGTATATAATTTTAGTTAAAAGTAATTAATTAAAGTTAACACATTTTATATGACCAGGTATAGATATAGGATTATTTAAACTAAGTTTTCTAATTTACAGTTTAATGAGTCAACTTAAAGACCCTAGATCGGATCTTTCTATTACGATAAATACGGCAACAGATATCTATACTCTCAAAAAACCATTTCTTATTCAATATTGCGAAAATAAAAATCTAAAATCTACTGGAACTACTGCCGAATTAAGAGCTAGACTAAGTAGATATTTAAGAGGAGCTATAACTTTGGAAGACGTGGATGATTCTTTAGACGTTGAAAAACGTAATATAATTCTTAATAATTCGATCACTAATAAAATTGATTTAAAAAATTTACTTAAAGACGCTGAGCTATCCGATTCAAGTCCCGATAAAATAGACAACAATAAAAGCTCACCAGCTACTTACTCAACATCATTAGCTCTATACGACAACTTAAACAATAGTTTAAATTCTTTTTCAAATAGAGTTGGAAAAATCTTAGAAAATTCAAACACACCTGGTAATAACTCTCAAGATCAAAGCACCCAATTTTACCAAAATACCTTAATACATCTTGAGGATTCTATTAATTCTCCCGAAAACTTAAAACACATATATCAGGAAATAGGGCTCAACAAAAATAACTCAACTAATAATCAAGCTAACCCTAATTTAAACACTAACTCTATTCTACCCCAACCAATTGCACCGAGCAAAAGAAGAATGAATGAAAAAACTCTAATGATTAAACCTGATAATTTCACTGGGACCGAGGACGTTAGGAAATTTTTTAAGCAATATAATAAGATTAGTGACATTAATGAATGGAATGAAAATGATAAACTAAAATATTTTTCAATTTTTGTAAAAGGCACAGCCAATACCTTTTTAGAAAATCTTGAAGACCAAAAAGATAATTGGTCATGGAAAGAATTAGAGGAAATTTTTTTAAATGAATTTCAACCTATAGGACATGACACTATATTGCAAATGAAACTAGAAAAACGTAGACAAGGGGAAAAGGAATCTACCACAAGTTTCTTAGCTGAAATAGAAAGTTTATGTAGGCAGGTAAATAACCACATGAGTGAAAAAGATATTTGTGGATATATTTTAAAAGGTTTAAAGGATAACATTTTACAATCTATTTCGATGCAAGACAATAATAGCTTAAAAAAATTAAAAGAAAATTTAAAAAAATATGAACTGATGCAGTTTAGGATAAAAAATAAAAAAGATGATATGAGTGAATATACAGAAATTCTAAATGAACAAGTATTACAATTAAACCTAAAAACAAAAGATATAGAAATAGAGAATAATGAATTGAGAAGGCAAATAAATGACAGTTTTTCTAGAGATCGAGAGAATAAAATAAATATAAACAAATTAAGTAACGAAATACAAAAAATAAATTTATTAGGAAAAAGATCGGTATATTTTGATGACAAAAATGAACAAAAAAATAATAATCGTGATTACAATGAAAACAGAGGACGAAATTACAATAGGAAAAGAGACTTCTACAATGATAAACGTGAGCACCGAAATAACAGTCCATACCCGTATAGGAGAAATGATAGCGAAGAGAGAAATTATAATAAAAGAGATAATAGTCCTTACCCCTCTAGGTTGTATAATAGATACTCTAGAGATAATAGCAAAGACAACAATTACAATAGAGACAGATCATATTCAAGAGAAAGAAAGAAAAATTATGATAGTTCTAGGGAAAGTAGTAGAGATAGAAGTTATGACAGAGATTTTATAACGTATAAACACAGAAATGATAAAGACAGGGAAATAAGAGGAAATTATAAACAGCGTAGTAAGAACAACAACGAAGAAAAACGGTACTCAAAATACCGGCAATACAGCAGAGAGAATAGTCGAGAAAGAGTACCTGGAAAATATAGAGAAGACCGCTATGCGAAAGAATCTGAAAGAGTTACTTGCTATAGGTGTAACGAGCGAGGACACTATGCGGATAATTGTAAAATGCCAAAAAACGATTAGGGTCCGAGTTAGGAAAAAAATCGGATCAGCTAACTCGGATAAACACTTATGAACTAAATATATAACATATAATGAAATAAAAGGAATAGAGAAAAATAATTATATACATTTTATTAAAAAATGGTACGACCACAAATTAATAAAACTATTGTTAATCAAAACCTAGATATAAACGAGACAGAAATTGAAAACATGTATTTAAAAAATAACCCAGAACCAGAGTCAGAATTTCAAAATTTCTTACTCAGCAATAATGCGAATGCTACTCGAGCGTGTGACTATTTAGAAGTAACCGAGATATTTTTTCACTAGACAAAACTTGGGCAATAGGCCACTGCGTCAGCAAATGTCTCACGATGTCCCAGGGAATAGCGTTAAAATTTAAAAACAAATTTAATATATAAAACAATTAATTAATCAAAATAAAAATATTAACGAAATAGCTTACCTAAAAACAGACGATCAATGGTTATTATATCTGATTACAAAAAATAATTTTAATGACAAACCTAAGTATTCTAATATTTTCAAAACTCTAGAAAATACAAAACAATTTTGCATAGATAATAAAATAAAAAAATTAGCGTTGCCTAAAATATGCTCAGGCATAGACAATAAAAAATGGGATATCATTTCTAATATGATCAAATTTATATTTCAAAATACCTTTATAAAAATTAAAATCCTATCACTACCCGAAGGTAAAGATGACAACCTTTTACAAAACTATGAAAACATATATCCTATCTATGACAACAAAAATAACAGCTCAGCAATTGAAAAAAATAAAAGGAAAGACATATACATAAGTAACTCTAATAACTCTATTAACAATGAACCAAAAAATATTAATAAACATGTCTGCACCTGTGTAGACAAACATTACAATACAAGAGTATTATCAATAATAGTAGAACATGAAGGTATTGAAAAATACGCAATAATTGACACCGGATCTAATATTTCTTGCATAGATATATCTTTAATTAATGATATAGAACTCGTTAAAAATGAGGAAGATATTGTTATAACAGGAGCAGATAATACCAAATTAGAACAATTAGGCAAAATAAAATTAGTGGTCAAAATAAATGGAAACATATACTCTATTAATGCGTACGTAATCAAAGGATTGAACTGCAAAATACTATTGGGAAACGATTTCAACATAAAAAATAACTTAATCATTAATTTTAAAGATAAAAATTTAGAATTAAATAACAATATCTTAATACCTATGGATAAACTATGGTACAATTATAACACACAAAGCAATAACAATAATATAGGAACAGAATATGATATAACAAACATAAACTATGACAACAAAAATATATAGGAAAAATTGTATCAAATTACAATATAAATATTCCACCGAAAAATAAAATAAATATTAAAAACTTCGACATAAACACAAATATAATAGACACAAATTACGTAATAGAACCAATTGAACGATTAAGCAAAAACAAGCTTCTAACCTTAGAATCATTCAGTGTAATAATAAAGACGGTATAACTCTTTACAATTTTTCAAATCTTTACAGTAATATTCCCACAGGAATGACAATAGCAAATATCGTAAAAACAAATACGCCAAAAATTAAAAAAGAATTAGTAGAAAAAAATATAAAAACAATGTATACCACTAAGCAAAAACACTATGATAACGAAAATATTAATGAAGTCACCGATAAACAAGGAAACGTAATCAAAATTCTCAAGAATTAAATAACGAACAACGTAAAGAAGCCCTTAAACTAATTAATAACTATAAACACTTATTCACTTCAGACCCACTAGATATAAATTGTGCTAACATAGAACCATGCGAAATTAAATTAAAATCAGATAAACCTATATTTCAGCCACCATTTAGAGTTTCCCCGGCACAAAGAGAAAAATTAAAAATATTAATTGACCAAATGATAGACGCGGACATTATTGAACCAAGTAGAAGTAGTTACGCTGCGCCCGTTTTCTTAATTCCAAAAAAAGAAAAGGGGGAATACCGATTCTTGGTAGACTACAGAAAATTGAACAACGAGACTGTAGCTGACAAACACCCAATACCACGATCACAAGACCTTTTTAGAAGTTTAGAAGGAGCTAAATACTACTCTTCTATCGACATGGCTCAGGGTTATTTTCAAATACCAATAAAACAAGAAGACCAAGATAAGACAGGATTTATTACAGATTTTGGACTATTTAATTTTAAAAGGATACCGCAAGGATTTAAAAACTCAGCTCCAATATTTCAAAGAATCATTAACAACGTGTTTAGCGACTATTTGTATAAAACCATGATAGCGTATCTTGATGATATATGTTGTTTTGGAAACAGTTTTAAAGAAGCATTAATTAGATTAGAACAAATTTTTATTAGACTAGAAGAAACCGGCTTAAAATTAAAAACAAACAAATGCACCTTTTTAAAATCAGAAATCGAATTACTTGGCCACACAGTCTCAAACATTGGACTAAAACCTCTCGGAAAGAACACTGAAGCAATTGTGAAATTTCCAATACCACAAAAAATTAAAGATGTACGAGCGTTTGTTGGGCTCACTAGTTATTACAGAAAATATATTAAAGATTTCGCAAAAATTGCAAGTCCTTTAACTAATTTGACAAAAAAAGAAAATAAATTTATTTGGGGAAACGAACAAGAAATATCTTTTGAGACTTTAAAAAAGGCAATAACAACGGCACCGGTTATGGCACATTTCAAAGACGGTTATCCTGTTTTTGTTACCACAGACGCCTCATTAGAGGGACTATCTGGAATACTCGAACAGGAAGATGAAAACGGAAAAAGACACCCGATTAGTTACGCGTCTAGGAAATTGAAAGGGGGTGAAAGAAATTTCACCACTACGGAATTAGAAATGTCGGCTGTAGTATTTGCAACTAATTACTTTAGAGAATACCTTATAGGAAGGAAAATAACAGTCTTTAGTGACCACTCAAGCCTACAATTCTATAAAACCATGAAGAACCCATCTTCCAGAATAACTAAATTTATTTTTAAGTTATTAGAATTTGACCTAGAAATAAAACATCGCCCTGGCTCATGGAACACGGCGGCAGATTGTCTCTCACGTTACCCCGTTTATACAACAAAAATAACAGATATACTAAATGAGAACGATAAAAACAAAATTAATGCTAACTCTACAGATTTCGAAATTAATTCCGACAATATAAAACCTGAGACATTAAAAACACAACAGTCAGAAGACGAATTTTGCAACGGTATAATTTTATCATTACGTGGAGATAAAAAAAATAAATTTTATAAAAAATCTAGAAAAATATAATAAAACAGGAACTACTATATTTTAAAAATTGGTCACCTCACGGAGTAAATAACTTGTTAGTAATACCAAAAAACTTGACTAACACTATTATAAAATCTTACCACGAATCAGTTTTTAGCGGACACTTCGGAATTACAAAAACCTTAGCTAAATTAAAAAACAAAAATATTATTGGCCCACAATAATAAAAGACACTACAAATTTTATAAAAACATGCATTTCTTGTCAAAAGATTAAAAATCCAATAGGCAAAGGCCACGGTTTACTACA
Source organism: Aphis gossypii (assembly GCF_020184175.1). NCBI lineage: Eukaryota > Metazoa > Arthropoda > Insecta > Hemiptera > Aphididae > Aphis > Aphis gossypii. Next base: position 9,023 of record NW_026083054.1, read on the forward strand.
ACCAATACCCTTACTTTCAGGAAAGCCAATGCAAAGACTAACATTCGATTATTTAGGACCGTTACCCGCTTCTAGGGGGAAAAAATACCTCATTGTTGCTACCTGTAACGCCACAAAAATGGCTTTCGCAAAGGCTGTTTCAAATGCAAACGGAGCAGCAACAATAAGTTTTCTAATGGACTTAATAACTTCTTACGGAGTACCTAAATATTTTTGTAGCGATAGGGGTACCCATTTCAAAAACAAAGAGGTAGACTATGCCTGTAAAAAATTAGGCATAACGCAAATTTTCTCTAGTGCGTATCATCCACAGACACAAGGTATGACCGAACTTATGAACAAAATCATCTGTAATAGTTTATCACATTATGTAAACGAAAATCAAAAAGACTGGTCATTATATTATAAAATGATCATTTTTGCCTATAATACTAGCCCAAGTTCGAGATTAAAAGTAAGCCCATTTTATTTACTTCACGGTATAGAAGCAACCCAACCTATAGATAATAAATTAACTACGGAAGACGAGTTGTTTGACTTTACTAAAGCACTAAAGCAACTTCAGAAAATTAGAGACACTATTCCCAAAATTGTCGAAAAAGAACAAGCTGTTCAGAAAAAACAATATGACATAAGTCACAAAAATATTTATTTCAAACCGGGACAAAAAGTATTAATAAAATTCGATTTCAACGAAAAAGATAAATCAAAGAAATTAGCTAACAAATATAGAGGTCCTTTTACTATTATTGAAAAAATATCTGATGTAAATTACAAAGTAGATTTAATTTTAAAGGGAAAAAAACCATAGATATCATACACGTGCAAAGAATAAAACCTTTTTATGAAACAGAAGTATCAAACACAGAGGAAAATAATATACCTTAATTTAACAAACCAAAAACTAAATTGCTGACAATAGTCTTTAAAAATTAAAACCTTATACAGCATTTTAGCGTTTTAATATAGTAAATTTTTCATTGTAGTAAACTTTAGTTATAAGTACTGTAAGGAAACTAGTATAAGTTATAAAAATAATTAATACCAAAAAAAAAAAAATATACTTATATTATAACAATATTTTCTGATGTACTCAGGTATATTATAATTGTATATAGGTGATCGTTTAACATACGGAGCAATAGAAAATTATTTTATAATTATGTTTAATTAAGTCTTTGGTTCTAGATGTTTTTAAAATCCTCACAGTCATTGCGGTACTCATCAATGCTAACGCAGAAGAAGAGATAGCTGTAATTGTATCTACTGGAGCCTTTTTTGACGAGGTACCAGAGGCCATTTTATATGACAAAAGCATTCCTCTAATCTACACACAGGAATTGCAAGACGATTACCCAGATGATAATTTGGAAAATATAAAAAAAAACTGGGGGGTTGAAAATTACTGTGAAAATAAAAACACAAACTACTGCAACATTGTGAACCAAACAATAGATATATTAAGTACCATAAATAAAAACATAAGAGAAAGCGATACAAAAATGTTAGATTTTAATAAAGGCCTATTAAATAGTAGATCTAAAAGGGGAATTCAATTTTTCGGGAATTTATATCACTTCTGTTGTAATGTTGCAACAGAAAAACAATTAAAAACTTTTTACACAAATGAAGAATTGTTAGATCAACAAATTAACAAATTTAAAAACGTTTTCGCATCAGACCATAAAGATCTAACTAACATAACTACAGAACTCAATAAATACACAAAAAATACTAAAAACAATATAAAATTATTAAAGGATAGTTTTTCAAAATTTATAAATGAAGAAAATATAAATAACTTACAAGAAAAAACAAATCAGGAGAATATGGTCCAAGGTATCCAAGAAATAATTTACAATTTAATTTCAGCAATTCTAAAAATTACAAACAATGAAAGAGATACAAATATTTATTTACACTGTAAGCTACATAAAATTCCAGCAAGGATCATAAAATCAAAAATACTGTATAACGATTTAACAAAATTAAAAAGAGCAATCGAAAGAGATGGATATGAATTAACTATACCATTAGAACATTTTCATACATATTATAATTTACCAATTACCGAATGTCAATTTTCAAAATCGAAAATTCTAATTAAAATCAAAATACCTATCCAAGAAAAATCGGCAAAATGGACACTATATCAATATATTCCTACTCATTTTAAGTTTCACGAGTCTATTTGTATTATATACTCAGAAAAAACATATATAGCAATAAATTCCATAAATGGTGAACACAGGATAATATCAGGAATCGGCCTACAACACTGCGACCCACCAAACACGGACCTATGTTATATTCCAAAATTTTCATCTGATATTACTCTTTCCCCAAAATGCGTAGAAGCAATTTTCAAAAACAAAAAATTAGATATAATTAATCAATACTGCTATTTCCAATGCATTAAACAATATGATGACGACTCTATAATAATAAAACAAATAGGAATAAACACATACGCCATAACTAACCCACAACCTACCTTAAGCATAAAAAAAGAAATATTAAATATAACTAAAACAGAAGAACTTAAATTAAATTACAATCACCCAGGATTAATAAAAATAACCTTTCCGTGTAACTATGAACTATTAAGAAATGATATCATTTTAATACCAAAAATGTACCCTTGCGAAACCAACAATTTAAATACATACTCAGTCAAAAGGGTATTACCAGTATCATGGACAAAAATTAAATCATTAAAAATAAACCATGAGAACAAAAAAGAAAGTATTTCCTTTTCAAACCTGACGGAAATTTTAAATCAAAATTGGATCGAGGAAATTCCTAACTTTCACGTAACAAAACAAATACAAGACCCCGAAAAGTACTTTAATGATATAATACTAAAGAAAATGCCACAACCACTTATTGATGATTTCTTAGGCGACATAATTTATTTCACATGGTTATCCGGGCTTACCATAATAATAGGGTTCATAGGATATAAAATATACCCAGCTATTATTAAAATAGACATGTTAACTGTGCCTCCTCCTATTCCTCAAAGATAATTAAACGAATTTAAACAAACAAATAATTAATACACTCTTTACACTTAAAACAAAATTAATTGAACAAATATCACAATGTAAGACCAACTACAAATATGTTCGAACATCATAATATTACATTAAAATATAAACAATACTATCACTAATACTTACTCAAAAAAAAAATAATAATAATCCATTTCACAAGACTAAAATCAATACTTACACTTATAAAATCAATTTCACAAAAATGTAAACAGTGAGATATAAAAAAAAAAAATGTATCATAATAATAAAATAACTAATATTATTTTATTTAAAAAAAAAAAAATGTAAAACCAATTTAATACGAGATCGGTACCAAAATGAAAGCATACACGACGGTCAACCAATACTCCACCAAGACTACTAAACATTAACATTCGCAGCCACAAGAGAATTCAATCTACACAATACAACGAAAAGGATGAACGAAATAGTAAACTCAGCAATAACCTCCACAATCTTGTTTTTTTTTACTCCGTCTAGCGATCTCTTCTAATTTTTCCCATCATCCTGCATCCTTTCATAAAATATATATAATATACATCTACCTTATAATTTCGAAAACCGCTCGATAGACGAAATAAAATAATCATTGTACGAACACCGCAAACAAGAAGATGAAAAAGAGAGATACAACAATTAAGCATAAAATTATAAATATTAAATATACCAAATCTCTGATGACAAACAGCATGAAGCAATCACTTATTATTTAAATGGACAAATAAAAAAAAAAAATATCAATTATCAGTTATAGAGGTCTTGAAATTGTATAAATTTTACCCTATCCCAAAAGTTTTCCTCTCAAAAAAATATACATTTCATTCCTATTTACCTTTCCACACTCCAAACACTTAAAATACGTAATACAACTAGCTTTTAATTTTGTATTATAATTGTACACATAACATTGCATAGTTTTAAATTTAAAATATGAGGACATATTTTTTTTTTAACATAAAGGAGTGTTGTATGTGGCATTTAATAATTAAATAAATAAATAAATTGTATGTGCCAACAAATAATAATAGAAAAACGTTACTTCTTTGTTTAAATTGCGTAATATTAGGCCAATGAAGCAAATGAGCTGAGGCAGCACATTGTAAAATAATATTTAAGGACGTAAGCACCACAGAATAGGGACAGTGCGGGTTTCGAGTGAGAGACGGCACACGTTCTTATTTTTGTGTGTGTGTATAATAAAGAAATCCAAAATAGTGTGAATTGTTCTTTAATCTTTTTGTGTACCATCGAGATATAGGTATACTACACTAAGATAATTATTTAATCGCATCATGACACGCTTACTAAAATATATGCAATCACAGATCATTGCAAGTGTAGCTGTTTAAGATACAGCAAGTGTGTGTGTGTGTGTGTTTTGTTTCATTTCGTTTTAAAAGTTAAATCCCATTTTATTATTAATTTTATACAAATGACTCAACTCGGCGTGCAACTAGCAGATGTAAATATGCCACGTCCGCACGATACTCAGTCACCGCCCGATTTAATCGATACCGCTAATTTCACCATAGACTTTGCCGGTCGCAAGTCTATCATCATCGGACTCGATCCATCTAATGATTTCAACATATCCGTACAAATAATTACACCATCACGGTTCGTATGCTTGTCAACTGATTTTTTACGACGTATTTACTCGTTGATGGGGAATATTCTATCGATTATATGCGAGCCACCGGTTAAGAGCCGTGAAAGGCTTTTCCTCAAAGATGAAACAATTACACTGTCCAAGACGAGTTATCGCGGTGAAAATATGCTGGTAGTCGAATCTTATCTCCAGCAAGGATGTCGCGTATTATTGAGTAGACAAAATCTACTGAAGCTTCAAGACATGCAATGGATAATCAACGAAACGATCGCATTGAAATCTAACATTTTACGTGACACGGTGGTTAATCAAATCGATCTTGTCGCGACATATTTAAACGCTAATGTACACGTGGAAAAAACCTTGACCGTTGAAGAAATTATAGCGATCGTACAAAATATTCATAACGATTTAGCGATAATGAACATTGTCCCAAAAAATGAATGCAATTTTACAAACCAGATAAAATTGTTTGCATACAAACAACTCGCTCAACGTTGGTTTAAGAAAATGCATGAAAATGGTGAAGACCGTATGACTACTAACGATGTCGGCGTCAGCGGTACCGGTGTTGATGACAGCAATTGGGTAATATATTATTACATTATATATATATTATAAATTATAATACAACATGCATTATTTTTACAGCCGATTACACTCGAGACGATCAATGGATCGACGATGCTCTCTTATACCAACTATTGATGTACAGCTGTTTCCTGAACATTCTATTCACCCATTCACCCATCGATCGAGAATAAGAAAAAAAATAGCTGATTAAACGCATTACAATATATATATATATGTAAACATTAATTATATTGTTACATGACGTAACGTTCGTGTTGTATGTTATATTATCATAAAATACGATTTTTATACATACACATAGTTAATATTACTATATTGTATATATTATTATGTATAATAACATCTATGATATTATATTATATTATAGAAAAAACAAAACGCATTTTATTTATTATTAGTATTAGTTTATCCATTCAAAAAGTATAATTATAAATATTGTATATCGTATGTATTACATATTCTATATTACATATTATTATTATTATTATAAAATAATAGTATACATTTTAAAGAAAAAACATAAATGCAAACATATTATATATATATACATGTATTATAGTCTTCTCACTTCCCCCGTAAACGGATTGTATTGAACGATGCGATCGTGTATGATTAAGCAGTAGGCGGCTGTATTGGCTGGGAAATTATTAGCTGCCTCTATTTCAACGCGTAAATCGATGCTTGAAGTTTTAGCGTCATCATTTTGACGCGAACAATCTATGCAGATAAATGGACCCAACTCTTTATATTTTTCTCTCGTCAGGCACGGTTGAGCGTTAAATCGTTCGTAATAATGTTTTTGAAAATCTGCATAATTTTGATAGAACATAGTGAACAGATTTTTATCGAAACTTTCGTTGAAATCTTCGTACGGGTATTCGACCGAATTAATATATGCTTTAACGTTCGTCAACGAGCACGTATCGTAATCAACGTTATAGCCGTCTGATACGGTGCCGGGTGAATTCGTGAGAAAAGCGATTATTATACACCTAGGTCTTTCTACTTGCGAACATGTTTTCACCATCCAAGAGTGTTTGTTCGTCTGCGGCAGATTTGGATACTCGCAAAGCTCCCAATTTCTAAAAGCGCAATTTATATTTTTTTTGCTATCGACGATTTTCAATAATTTTACTTTCCCGATCATCGACTTTAATAACAGGTATTTTCCACAGCACTCGCGTTAGTTGTACTTTGACTTTTTTCACCAAGGCCTTAACCGTCTCGGTGTTCATGTCTCCTCCCACGACGCTAGTGAAATGTAACGAACTCAAATCCGACATCGATCTATTCAATATCAACTGTTGGCTACAATTCACAAGTATTCGTTTGTAGTCCTCGCAAAAACCGAAAACATGCTTTAACGGTATACATCCACTGAACGAACCGTCTTTAATGAAATTAGCATTGTGTCCAGTGATATCCCAGGCAGCGTTTTGTAAAATATTCGCGTCGGCAGGCGAATACGAACAATATCCTTTCATCGCACTAGTTATCCCAGGTTTTTTAACCCGTTGTACTTCGGTAGAGTTAATCTCGTATTTCATTTCGTTAAACAAATTCGTTAGACCGTTGTGTGCTAAACTTATTTCTGTCTTAAGTTCATCGGGTTTCGTTATTTTACCCTCAATATAGATAAAACTATCGCTCGGTAACGTATGTGCATCTCGGTTTTGAATTGCTATACGGATTTCATCGCCATTATTCAACGCACTCGTCGAAAACGGTAAAAAAGAATGCACAAACATTTCTCGAATAGGCGATTCATTTACATATGCACCACCCACGTCTAAGAACGATTTATCCATAGTAGTGTTTATATTGCAAAATAAAAATTAACAGATAAAAAAATAACTACTTTTCGGCGATTAAGCGTAAAAATTTCCGATTATCGAGTGTTAACGATTTATTTTTATTATTATTAATATTTTTTTTTTTAATATTATTACTATTAACTTTTTTATGAACAGCGGCGGTGATGTATTGTAATGTGTGTCTGTCGGCAGTCACGGCTTTAATGAGTGCATTACCATTGTCCGTATTATATTTATCGAAATTAAATTTCAAACCCATTTTTTATAAGAAGTCTGATATTCACGGCTTCACCACGGAAATTAATTAACTTCCCGTTTTGATCTGTCAACGAAACTCGAATGAAATCAATCGTATTTGTTTTCAGTTTATATAACACGCTATATTTCGGTATTTCAACTATTTTATAGCCCGGCGGTACGGTCGGATAAAATTCGTGTATCGCATGCGATTGAAGTCCGTTGTCGAATGAGCCTGTAACCAAGTTACATTCGACTTTTATCGTGTTGACGTTCATAATTTTCACCACGCGATCGGACTCATGTCTATGATTTCGGAGTAAAATACGTTTATCGAAACCCAATAACGGCGCAATGCTATCTTCGACGTTCAAATCGATATCACTATTACAATGCATGGTGCATTTCAATGTACTGCTATTAGTTGACAAATTAAAAAAATTCACCCCGATGTCCTTCAGAAGTTCACGTATTTTAGTTTCCAAAACAATTATTTCATAACACCCAGTAGGTATTTTAATTTTAGTGGGCAGCGGATGATTGCTGTGAATAACATGTAGAGTATCACATCCAATTTCGACGTTAGGAATGGAATTGTATGTCTGCATACTTAGAAGTCCGATTTCCGATTTATCTCCAACTTCTATGGGCGGAAAAAAATGACATTCTAACTCGGAGCTGTTTCCACTCAGCGATAGTGTTTGAGACGGCATGATGTTGATGATGACGATGACAATAATATTATTTTATATTTAACAATAATATTATAAAATAATAATAATAATAATAATGCAATAATGTAATTATTGTTTTTCGGTTAAAAATTTCAAACATAAATGTCCACAGTTGAAAGTATTGTATGCTTGTTGTCGTTCATAGTTATATTCGATAACACAGCCTTTAAAATATTTCACTAATTGCGGCGGCGGGCGGAGATTACCGTAACTATCGTAATAAAAAACTGATTTTCCGATTTTTTTATAACATACCCAATGCGTGCCTTTATTTTTTTCAAAGTCAAGGTTAACGATTGCACATTCTATGCGTATAGGTCCAGCAGCGGGCAACCTGTCTATGCAATATACACCTCTGAAATGACGTATTTTCTTAAATTTAGCGTATTTTACAATTTCAAAATCATAAAGAGCGCGGTTGGGTAAAATTAGTTTTTTGATATCGACGATTTTCTATTGGTTTTCGATTTCGTCGACTTACGCGTTCTTGACGGTGATTTTTTATTTTTTATTTTTTTCAATGATATTTTTTTTTTCCTTCTTGTCACAGTCTTTTTCAATCCACTACCAGTGCGTTTAGCACCAGATTTCCGAATAATAGTATACGAGCCCCCGCTTTTATGCGGATTTAGATACACGCCTTTACCTAATTGTATAGGCGATCCGCTGTTCGATCTAATACTGCGTATCGTCTTAACTATGTTGGACACCCCGCCGGCCAGCGTACCCAAAGCCGAAAGTCCCGCTAATATAGGGATTAGCGCTAATGAACCACCAGTTTTAGGGACTTTGATCACACGAGGCAGTTTATTTTTATTTTTTTTTTTCGATCGAGCGCCCCTGCTTACTTTCACGTGTTTTCGCGCCACGCATACCATCGATTTAATTAATTTACCCATATTCTGTGTCACCGGACTTGTTTCGATCGATTTTTTTAACGCTTTCTTACATACGCCAACAATATTACCGAACCCGCATCCGCTACCGATTTTACGTTTAGCCTTCATACCAGTAGTTACAAGCCACGCGGCGGCCTTTTCTTTGTAGTCAGCGTCTTTCGCGTGCACTCTGTTCCAAGCACGTTCTTCCAATATACTATCGGCCGCACTGCGTACAGTTAAAGAATTACTTTTATCGTACGCAATATCGTGGTCTCTGCACGCCGAATCTAGACCGTTTATTCCGGTCTGTCCGAGAGCAAGTCTTTTCTCTAAGTTAGTTCCCGGTCCGCAGTACTGATAACCCGGCAGATGTAATTCAACTGGTAAACTATTTATTATAGTGTTCAACAGCCCCGTACCGCTATTGGACTTGACCTTTTGACGTGGTAACATTATATGAGCGCTTCGTACGGTCGACGCACGTATTTATATGCATAAAATGCGATTCATCAAGCAAGACGTAAAACTCGAAGTGGATAATATCGACCCGTTATCGTTATGTAATAGTGATGTCGAGAAGCTGCCGCCTAAGCACGGACCGTTGTTTCCAAATTCTATTAGGGCGTTGATTGTAGGACCATCGGGATGCGGGAAAACAAATCTTATTTTCACGTTATTGGTTCACGAGAATGGAATTAAATTTGAAAATGTATACATTTATTCGAAAACACTACATCAGGCTAAATATATCATGTTAGACAAGATTTTATGCGATGTGCCGGGTATTAATTTATTTAAATTCAATGACAACGACACGGTGATACCACCCGAAAAAGCTCTACCAAGCTCAGTCTTTCTATTCGACGATATCGCAACAGAGAATCATGGAATTATTCGCTCATATTTTACGAGATGTAGGCATAATCTAATAGACGTGTGTTATTTGGCTCAATCGTATTCGCGCGTACCGAAACAATTGATTCGTGACAATGCCAATTTTATAGTGTTGTTTAAACAAGACGAAATTAATTTAAAACACGTTTACGATGAACATTGCTCGGGTGATATAAAATACAGCGAGTTTAAAGATTTTTGTATGACGTGTTGGCGTGGAGGCAGATTTGAATTCGTCGTTATAAGCAGTGAACACGAACGTGATAACGGCCGATATAGACACGGATTTGATACATATGTTATTATATAATAAGCCGGTATGTCGAAATTTATTGCATTACCCGGAAATCATGGGAAAGGTAAACAACTTGCCATCGGCGACACCATCACCGACATTATTGGCAGATATTATTCAAGCAAGAATAAATATTAAAAAAAAATATGACGCGTTGAAAACTGGACGATTTGAAACGGAATCACTAATAAATAATACATTCAGTTCTATTATCGATCCACTTAATAAAATACGCAGTAATATCGATACCCCCCGCACACATTCATCACAACACCAGTTCAAACCACCGCCACCACCGCCTTCTACTCAACCACCATCAAGGTCGACATCGTCGCCCTGCACGACGTCGCTGCTGCCGTCTTCGCCGCCATCGCTATCGGATGTTGACAAAAGACATTCTATCGCCCTGACGTATCCGCCCACGTCGTATAATTTGGATGAACTGTACCGCGATTGGACTAACCGTGAATTAGATAAAATATACGGACCTCGAAAATTAACCGATGGCACATTTGTTCTGGGTAACAAAGAAATTCAGTTTATCGATAACAGAATTCATATCAAAGATGATGACTACACATATTCTATAACATCGGGACTTATTGACTTATTATTTTCCAAGTCCCCAGCGTCGGATAAATACACGAATACAGATTTAAAAACATATAAACATATTTTAAATCAAACATCTGCGCACAAAACGATAGACGGTACCCGTATTCGCAGCTCTATAGGAGTAAAATATATGAATATAATCTCAAGACTGTTTAAGACCGGCGACGGCGGCGATAAGTCTGGAAGTGGTATAAATATGCGATTGCAGAAACATAATATTGTTTATTGGAACGATCCCAACGAGCTGGTCGACAGATTGCGTCTATTGTATTCGTCTCTCGCGGCGGGTAATACAGGGGTACGCAACGAGATAATTTCGATTTGCGAAGAGTTGGTCGAGACTAAAATATTGAAAAATATTCCCAATGTCTAAGCACGCGATCGCAGCTGAACTTCATGGGGCAGCCAGGAGAACATACCCACGACGTCGTGTCATTGTTTACGGAAAAAACGATTTATTTCAAGCAGATCTCGTGGACATGCAACAATATTCTAACGTGAATAAAGGGTATAAATATATACTATGTGTTATCGATTGTTTTACTAAATACGCGTGGGCAGTCGCGTTAAAGTCTAAAAAAGGCGAAGAAGTCTCGACGGCTGCTAATAAGATTTTCGCACAAAATAGCCCCAATCTATTGCACGTCGATCGTGGACGCGAGTTTTACAATAAACATTTCGAAACTTTAGTGAAAAAATACAATATAAAAATGTACAGTACGTTCAGCGTGCTCAAGGCGTCTATTGTAGAACGATTCAACCGCACGCTTAAAGAACGAATGTATAAACAATTTACCGGTAGAGGTTCACGCGTTTGGACGACTATTTTACCGTCATTAATCGACGACTATAATAAGTCGGTTCATCGTACGATCGGGATGACACCGGTACAGGCTGACACGGATCCGACTCGGGTAAAATTGATTCGAGTTATGGAAAATAATAAAAAAATAAAATTTAGCGTAGGCGATAAAGTTCGCATTAGCGTGTACAAAGGAGTTTTCACCAAAGGATATTTACCCAATTGGTCTACGGAAATATTTACAATTATCAAAGTGAATAGAACAACGCCGAGCACATTTATCCTACAAGACTATACGGGTTGTCCGATAGCCGGCGGATTTTATGCCGAAGAAATACGTAAAACAAAACTACCCGACGATTATCTGGTGGAAAAAGTAATCCGCACCAAGGGACGGCGTGCATTTGTTCGTTGGCTTGGTTTTACAGACGAACACAATAGTTGGATAAATAAGGACGATCTTAAAATATAAATATAGTTAACGCGATACCATGGATGTGTTCGGTGGTTCGCCGACTAGCCGGTTGGATAAAAGAATCGCTGACATTAGCGAAAAGTTTACTGAAGAAATCGATTCACATGTTATTTTAATCGAGATTAATAATACAAAAATCACCGCACTCGACGAGAAATGTACGAAAGAACTGAGTTTACATGTTAATTTAATAGAGACAAATTATAAAAAAATCGCCGATTCTATAAACTCCGTAGAGATTATAAACAAAAATATTGTAGAATTAAAAGCCGCTTTAGTCCAGACAAATGCCAGAATACTTATTCTCGAAAAAAGAATCACAGATGTATTGATCGCTAATTGATCAGTTATAATTTAGCGTTCTCCCTAGTAAGACGTTAATAATAATATATATATTATATAAACGTGCGCAGTAACTTGAACGATGGCGTCAGCTATTCTAGACATTCAATGCATAATGGGCGCGAATTTTAAATATTTGATAAAAGAAATGTCTATAGTGGACGTACACAGTCGCGCTAGCCAACATTGGATTTTCAAGCACACCCAAACACCGCATACGGCTAAAAGCAAAGCCGTAAACATATGGCTGTTTCGTAACTACCATCAACTGTCTATGGATTGTGGAGACGTACAGTATTCTGAAATCGATAGGATTTTAAAATCACTACATTTTGAATGCATTTACGTGAAAGGCGAAGAAAAAAGGCAAATAATTCAAGATTTCATTCCTCAAGTCGATGTAATCGATATGGGTGCAGATTTAGACTGCCCGCGACTCAACCAACTTCATCAGCAATTGGACTATGTTAATATTAATAATAATAATAATTATAATAAAAATAATGTTAATCGTGTGAAAAATTGTAAACTATCATTTCCGTGCTGTATATACCATATGGACTTAGATCACTCACAATGTACATACAACAGAATTTTCGCATTACAGAGGTGGTTTATAAATAATGTATAAAATAATATTATATCGTGTTTAATTATTATGTACATAATTATAATATTGTATGTATATAATATATTTGTATCATGCTTAATTTTTTTCATATAATAATATTATATTTTCAAAATAAAATACTTACATATTATATTATTTTCTTGCGACGTTTTTATTTAAAATATAGGAATGTTTATGTTTACTATATATATATATATATATATATACATATAAATATATAATGATCGGATATTTGGAAGTCACGTACCTATACCATATTATTATTCTCACGCCATGAGTGATGAATGCATTTAGCATTAGAGACTGCGTATATACATAAGGAATGTAAAATCGATAAGAATCTCACAGACATAATCAATAATACACAATGATTTTTTCGATATAAACAGCATTTTCTTGCAACGTTTTTATTTAAATTATAGGAATGTTTATCATGTTTACTATATAATATATAAACAGCAATAATAATAATAAAAAAATTTTCGTGAAATATTTACACACAGGGGTCGTTGCGGGTGACTATAGTATTATATGGTGCTATACCAAATAGTGGGGAGATTGATTTTGTTAATAATGAGTTAATTGTATATCACTCCAGTGGATCAGTATTCAGTTGCTTCCAACAATCTTCTAAGGCAGTCCATCTGAATATTTTAATTATAACCAGTGATAAATTAATATATATTAAATTATATTCGCTCCAGTTATACTTATAAAAAGTAAGTTTTATTTTATTTATGTTCTCTATAATAATTATTAATAAAACCAAACAAAGTTTAGCCTACTTATTAGTTTTCAACATACAATTATTTTCGAATGAAATAATAATATTATATAGTTATAATCAATTAAAATAAAATTTCAAAAACTAAATTTTAATATTAAAGTTTATAACACTTATTTATTATCTAGATCCGAATTGTCATCGTAGCATCAGCGACAACAATAACAACAACAACAACAACGACGACGACGACGAACGACGATAACAAGAACAATATTCAATTCAATTATTCAATTTATACAAAACGTAAGTTTTCTTAAATCTTATTTTAGTATTATATTTTGTACATAAAAATTGCATGTGTTGTGTGCGAAACGTGAGTGTGTGTGTGTGTGTGTGTGTGTGTGTGTGTGTGTGTGTGTGTGTGTGTGTGTGTGTGTGTGTGTGTGTGTGTGTGTGTGTGTGTGTGTGTGTGTGTGTGTGTGTGTGTGTGTGTGTGTGTGTGTTGTCTTCTTAATAATAATAATAATAATAATAAACGGTTATTATATAATGGGTTATAAGTGATTTGATGATTAATTAATTAATTTTTATTTTACAGTTATTCAAAAAATGAATTTACTAAAGTCCCTGAAGGAACAGTCGGAAGTCCGTAACCTCTCAATCGACGATTTGGTCGTCGATGTTTCATACCCAATAAAGTCAATGAAGAGATTGGAAACTGCATTTGGGATGGCAGTATCCTGCGCACTAGAAGATTCAGTAATGGGGGGTACTATAAATGTATTCTTACCTAAATCTGTGAACGTCGCCTCTGAAGAGGTGACGAGTTATAATTTGGGGGAAGTGCCACCAATTAATTTAATTTTTAAAGGAAAAAATAAGAACAAATTCGTTATCAAATTCGAATAATGGATTTATTCTTATTTATTTTTTTATATTCAATATAATAACAGTTTTTGTTTTTTAAATATTATATTCATAACAATTTTTTTTTTTTTTTAATTATTGTATTCATAATAATATAATAATGCTATTTTAAATATTTTTGTCATTTTGTTTATGTTCAATATGCTTATAGGTTTAATTATAATTATAATTTAATACTGTTTGGAATAATAAAAAAAACATTTTATTTAGTATCTATAAAGAGTATGATTTATTATTATTATTATAATATTGAATATTTTTAAAAAAAGAGTACAATATTGTTATAGAAATCTCTGTAACATTTTTTTCTTCCAATGCACTTTGTCATCACGATATGGATCATACGACCAATGGAACGACTGTGCATCATCTAGAAAATACAAAAAAATAATAATAATTTTCAAATTTAAAAACCGTAGTATTTTTTAATTTTATAATATAGGTATCAAGTGACTTACTCAAATAAGGACTTTGTATCTCATTATCCGGGACATATGTTCTATCTGCAGAAAGAGGTGATCGCCACGGAAAAGGTTGATTTGGATCGAAATCTAATGCCCTGTCTCCATCATCGGTAACATTAAGTGTATAGTGTTCGAAATCATATGTATTGGGGAATAATGGTGGTGAAATCTAATATAAAATTAAGCTTAATTTATAATAAGGAAAAAATATATTAAAATAGTATAGACTTACTGATGGCGAGTGTAATCTCGTAGGACTACTAAAAAATGAACACTCCGATGAATCTGACTACATATTTATAGGTACGTTAAATGTCTGTGAATACAAGTACTGGATAGTGGATACGGGTGACTATAGAGACTGCAGTGAAAGGGATGACTACGTTCGCTCACGAGTCGATTTTTAATAAATATTTTTTAGAGCATTATGAAGAGTGGGAGATTTTTAGTAAATATTATCGTTTAACGTATCAACACTATATAAAAGATAGAATAATGATAGCATTTTAAAATCTATAACAAATCTTATCAATTATAAAAAAGTATAAAAATATGATACTATCATACGATTATTAAATATTATATTTTAATAAACCATGTACATGCACATCAATAATAATTATAATAATAATAACAATAACAATAACAATAACAATAACAATAACAATTTATACAATTTTATAATGACCGTGTGCAAGTGTGTGCACACGATCGGGTAGAACGTGTCGTTTGTCATCCGATCTGTTCAATGTTAATTTCATTGTTTTAATTGTTTTCATTTGATGTTTAAACGATCGGATCGACACGTTCTCTCTATACGGGGTATACAATTCGTAAGACTGTTGTGTTAGTGGTTGAGGTGGTGGTGGTGGGAGCGGATAAGATGTTGACGGCGTTGTCGATGCTGCTGCTGCTGCTGCTGCTGCTGCATGTAAGCACGCGATGACTTGTCGCGCGCAAGACGATGCTATCAGCTTACCCATATGTGCGTCGAACTCGTCATCGCGTTCATCGGATTCGACGTCATCGTCGTCATCGTCGTTGTCGGCGGCAAACAGACACCGCTTGTGATCGTCGAACGTTAGGTGATTTCGGATCACATGACCTCTAATCCCCTTTGCTCGTATGGTGGTCGAGTGCTCAATATCATACGCGTAAGATTTAGCACGTAACGCCACAAACTCATACATGGTGCGCCCCCCGGTTTCGTCTTTGAACAACCCGGGGATTCTCTTACGCGCCGACGTGTAACACGCATGATCCGGCGGCAGATTAGAGGTATCCGTACGGTTCATTAAGTTCGGGTTGCCCTCCAAGTCGCTGTAAAAGTCGTCCGTCAACACTCGATACAGGAGGGAATCTATGAAGTGTAATAAAAATTATAATAACAATAAAACATTTTTTATATTAAGTGGTATACGTACCGGTGTCGGTGTACAGCAGAGTTATCTTATCACCATAATGACGTTTCATGACGTTATAGTGATAATCATACATGAGTGTCTTGCTCCGCTCAAGGACTGCAAACCCGATGTAAATTGGTTTACAGAAATCGATCTCTTTTTTATGCATAGACACTGCTGCAAGATTTTCACTATAAGTGGTACACTGTTTAAACGTTGGGCGGTTAATGAGCTTTCGCATTTTCTGAGGGCATGAAACGAGCTTCATATCAAAACGATTTCGGACATTCTCCATCGTTTTACCTTTGTAATAGTATTAATCTTTAAATCATATCACGCAATTAATAATAATAATAAAAGTTACCGAAAACGCTGTTATTTTGTGCTTTAAAAAAATTTTCTTCAAACTCATTCGTCGCCCGTTTACGCATCTCGGTGTTTAACGCGATGTATGGTGCCAACCAAGGAGATTGTTTAAACTCCAATACTCTGTGCACCTGAAACGTATGAATAATTTGTTTGTAAAAATAAAGAGTAATGTATAGTATATATATATTTCTGTGTGTTTATATTTATATATAGTATAATAAATATTACCTTATCGACAACCACACCGTTGGCGATGGCCTGTTTTAAATTCGAGTAATGCACGACGTAGTGCACCTTCCGCTCGAACGTAGCCATCAACTTTCGGACTGCAGACCCACGCGGAATGCTGGCGTGCGGTAGGAACGGCATATCGTTGTGTTTGTCGGATACGAAATGTCGACTTCGTAGACTCGTCCCACGTCATCCGTATCCGACATCCACTCCAGCTGAGCCAACGCGACGTCTGGATTTCCCGCGTACCACGAGAAACCACCGTATGGCATATATTCGCTCATGGCCCATCCGTAAAGATTGTTGCCTTTGGAAAAAATTAATACACGTACATAATATATTATTATGTATTGTTATTATTATTATTATTATTATTATTATTATATAATTACAATCTTGATATACGAGCCACGTATTCGGCTCTTCGGCTTTGTATCCGGGCGTCTTCGGGTTATTGGCCTTGGCGTGACGTCCGCTCGCCTGTACCAGGCCCCCTCGAATTCCAAGCTCGAAAAAAATTACCTGTTCGTAATCAGTGAGGAGTTCTAATTTGACCGACGTGAATTTCAGCATACAGTCGAAACTGAACCCGGGTGCCGTGTAATAATACGCCGGGTCCAGCTGGTACGTCGATATACATATGTCACGGAAATTTTCAAACACGTCGGCGCTGAGCAGTACGTCGATTTTGAGGTATAAATCGCTATAATCGCCAAGAGTCTGACACTCAAAACGATTCCATACCAGGGTCGCATGTTTATAATCGGCGTCGCTCACGTGCGTCTCGGTCAACGCACTATAGAACTCCCTCCTTGCTGGCAGCTCCGTCTCGCGTAATTTCGAGTAGGAATCCGTGTATTCATACGGAAAAACGCCTTTGCGCGTCACCAGTGGCATCTGCGTCGGAGTGAACACTTTTGCGACTTCGCGAAACTTGCAAAAGTCCGCGGTCGTAAGGTTCCGCGCCAAGTCAGCCAAACTCGACGCCATGAACCGACACGTATCGATAAATCTAACAGAGAACTCGTTGTTGATATATTTCGAAAACGAAATATACTTTTCCTCGCTGTTAGGTATCACCGATATCGTATCGGTATCATACCCCAACTCAGTGACGATAAAATGAGCGTCATAATTCGACAGATTATGTAAATAGCACGGAACGAACTTCGGCGTTTGTAATTTAAGATTGCACGTATTACACAACGTTTTAAGAAAACGACCGGACAGGTGATCGTGATGTGCGACCTTGTGGTTACTCGCGATAAACGTTTTCGCGCACAAGTCGCACGCAGCCTTAACTCCGTGAGCGCGAGCATCCTCAACAGACATCGCAATCGGTACGTTGGTCGTCTTGAGCAATTTACATATTCTGTCTACCACATCGGTGACGGCCAGGACAAATCGTTTGGCTACATCGTCGACGGACTCGGAGCCACGAAAAACGGTGGGGGTTCGCGGGATATCGAATTGCTCGAGCAGCTCCGCTGGTACACCGTCCGCAGCTACTACCAAAAACCCGTAACTCATCGGGTGATGCGAGTGCAACGCGGAGGTATTTACCCCGTAGCGCTGCGTCGTTTTCGGGAGAAGAGCTTCGAAGTCGGCGTACAAAACGAACGGTAATCGTTGCGTTTTGCACAGCGCGTTGAATTCGAGCGTTTTGCCCTCCGCCGGCATTAAGGGTAAGATTGGTTTGTGCGTACCGCATACCAGACGATGTCGCGCGAGCGCCTCCTCACCGTGTAATTTATACCTCAAAGGTTGGTCGTCGAAACTGGTGAAACACTTTTTACAAAAAAATAAACGGTGACCGTGATTATTTTTTTGTAAACTAACTAGACGCGAAAAATTCGAAATATACGTGTAATGGTTATTTTTCTCCGAACCGGCGATCAACAACAAGTCGAAATGATTCGGCTGCTCGTTGTCGACCACCCGCAGCGGGTACGCCGCCGATTGTGTCGAAGATTTGTTTTTTTTATTTTTTTTACAATTTTTCACGCCGTATACGTTAACCGACGTACCGGGATTAGCTCGCTCGAATAATTTTATCTCCGACACGGGCGTTGGGACTGATAGCGCGGAAAAGTCATAACGGTACTCCTCGTTCGAATAATTCACGCCTACATGTACACGATTGTCGTGTGATACGTGTTTTGCCAGAATCGCCCACTTGAAACACTGACGATCAATGTTTTGTGGGTTTACGACGGCCTTGCGATTTAGAATACTTTCCGGTAACGGCAAGTACGACGAGCCGCCCATCGGTGTGAACTCGTACACGCCCAAGAGCAACCCGTCGATACACGATAAGGTGAACCCACTACCCTTGCCCGCGTAAGCGTCTTCTTCGGCGAGAAGAGCGGTTAAATCGCGATCGATGGAACCCGCAACGTCGCTATACGCAAACAATTCCCTCGCGCACGTTTTAAATGCACGATTTTGGGCAGATTCGTCTTGGTTAGGTACGACATAAGTGGCCTCCAATTTTAGGTTGTATTTAATCGGTTGAATACGCACGCATTCGCGTAATTTGTCAATCAATTCCGGCTCCAGAAAGTGGAGAAAAGCGCGATAACTGGCGATGTTATCGACGTTTTTTCTGAAGTACCACACGGTCGTACGTTTAAGCGACGACTCGATTTCAACAAAGCCGGGCGTATTCACCAATTGCATACGCGCCTTTTTTCTTTTGATATTTTTTCGAGTATTTTCCGTATAAGGAGCACAGTGCTGTACCGGCGGTGGCGAAGTCGGTCTCGATGGAGTCGCAGTGGTAGTGGGAGGTGTTACGGCGGCGGGTTGGTTAGAGATGACTGATGGGCGGGCGGATGACGAGACCTGAGGCGGGGTAGATGTGGCTGAGATGGTCATCGGAACAGCTGACCGAACGTGCGACTCTGTAGTAGGGGGTGCCCATTTTATAACTGAAGCGCGACCTATCACGAATTATTAAGATTACGATTTATTAATTAATATTGTAGTTATTATTATTATTATTATTATTTATAATAGAAAATAATTTATTATTTACCCATTGTACCGCCTATCCGCACAGCATTATGGAATTCAGGACTATTTTTAGCAATCTCTATTTTAAAAATAATTTTATTAATAACGTTATAGTAAATAATATTCAATGTAGGTACTTACTGTGGTAATTTTGTATGTGAGCGATAAGTTTATCCATCCGACTTAATACCTTGCGACATATCCCGCACGAATTCACCGGACCGTCATGGGTTTTAGCGTGTCTGACCAGCACGTTCTTACGAGCGTACACTTTACCACACGTAATGCAGTTGAACATTTTTTAAATTTAACGAAAATAGAGTTTAAAAAATAAACGTAAGAAAATACGACATGGACGTCGAACACTATAGAGCTCTGAAAACCGTCTGATTCGGAAAAATGTACACATGTAGCGGATAACCGATTTCTGTATATTGTAGCATAATTAATATTATCGATAATATATATTATGTGAGTGGGGGATGCAATAAATATAGAATATAAAAAGTATATACCATGTATTACCAATAAAATCTGCCCACCCTGATAAACACATTCCATATCAATGATAATAAAGATATATTATGAGTAGGCGTATACAAATAAACAATGTGATATAATATATATGTATATATATACAATATATATACTTTATATATATATAAGTATATACTATATACTCTATATAGAGTATATACATAGTATATGAAAAGTATATACTAATATATATAAAGTATATACTATATACTCTATATAGAGTATATACATAGTATATGAAAAGTATATACTATACTGTATAGAGTATATACACAGTATACGAAAAGTATATACCATGGCGGGGAGCCGCATGCGGGGGACGGCGGGACCCCGTGACGCGCGTGGGCCGGGTTTGGGCGGCGGCGGCGGCCGGCCACCGGCGGTCCGCGGCCGGGGCCATCCGCGTGACGTACGTAGACCGGGAATTTGGGTGAGGGGGAGGGTTTAGGGGGTTCGGCGGCGTACAGTGGGCCGCGTTGGCCGGCCGCGTGACGTACACAGGCTGGGACTTGGGGGGGGCCTGGGTTCTGTGACGTACATAGGCTGGGAAGGTGGGGGGGGAGGGTTCGACCGATTCACGTGACGTACATAGGATGGGAAGGTGGGGGGGGAGGGTTCGACCGATTCACGTGACGTACATAGGATGGGAAGGTGGGGGAGGGGGAGGGTTCGACCGATTCACGTGACGTACATAGGATGGGAAGGTGGGAGGGGGAGGGTTTAGGGGGTTCACAGAGGAAGGCGGGGATGAAGGGGGGGATCCAGAATCGGCTATTTCATACTACTAATAACAATGGGGGGGGAAGGTCTGATCAAAATAATCCTAATCTTCAATCTGATCTAATTCAAATAACATTAAATAATAATAAAAGTTTGAAGGTAAAAAAATCTAGTCTTTGTTGGTTATTTGATAATAAAACTCGAAGAGTAAGTAACGATCGACTTCGAAGATTTGTAAATACTACATTGAAAAAACCAAACATTAAAAGAAAAAATGAATGCAATACAAAAAAAATTGGGAAGATTTTTAAAAAAAAAAAACTAAGTTTTTCTTCTGAAGAAAATACCCCAGATAATTCTGACATTGATGAAAATCTTACCACTCTGTGCTCAACAATATGTGACAATGATAAATCGTTGGATAATAATTTACAAGATACCGATAATGATAAGGATAATGCCACAAAAGCACAATCAACAACTCTTCATCTCAATGAAATTAAAGTTGGTGATTTTCTGTTGGTTCAATTTGTTGGGAGTAATCATAACAAAAATCCAAATGAAAATAAATTTATTTATGTTTGTTGTGTACATCAATTGACATTTACACAGAATCAGAATACCCCGGACACAATATTCCAGGTACAAGGCCTACGTAAGCAAAATGAAAAAGGTACACATTTTTCTATAAAAGATATGACATATCTATGATAAATATTGAAATGGTGTTGGCCATCCTCCCACAACCAACTTTAATCCAGTCTCATAGGAAATTTCTTTATGAATTTCCAAGAACTATTAACGTTAAAGAAAAATAGCTTTTACCTATGTCTTAAATTGTTTTCTTATATATTATATATTTTAATTTTGTTAAGTATTTTATTTATTTTATAATATTATGATACTGTCTACATATGACTGAGTAATTAGTAATACAAAATACTGTATTTTACCAGGTATTTTATATTTTTATTTTATTAGTTAATAAAAAGTAATGTTTTGATGTTTGATTTGTCACAAAATTTAAAAGTTAATATTACCTACCTATCATCATTAATCATGTTAAAACAAAAATTTTTATATTAATTTCATGAAATTTTTATGTTTCCTATTAATTATTAAGTAGCTCTATTAATTATACTTTATTTAATGTAATTAAGTTGGTAAGTTTACTAGGTTTTAATAGAGGCATTTTTTTTTAATATTCCAAATATTGTTAGTGCCATGATCGGTCATGATGCATACTAATGTCTACAATACCATAATATCATATATTTATAGGTACTTTAAAGTTTAAACACATACAATATAGATATTAGATATAACATTTTTTTGGTAACACTTATAAAGGTAACTTGTGACAGACGAATTGAGAACCTCTATAGTCAAAGTTGAAGCTCACATAGTTGTGAACTTGTGAACCCTTCTCCCCTATGTAATGAAATATATTTGAGAATATAGTAGTCTAATAATATCTAAGGTCTTAAATAATCATAAACAACTAATGTTAATCTTCTAAAAACATTTAATAATCATGCTAATCGTTCGATAATCTTGATAATCATTTGATAATCTTAATAATCTTGATAATCATTTGATAATTATGGTAATCATTTGATAATCATGGTAATCATTTGATAATCTTGATAATCAGTAATCTGGTGTACATAATATTCGATAGTGGTTTACCCCTCGGTACAGAACAATGTTTATTTTAATGTTCTGCAATTAATATCTTATAAGCTAATGTTAGTAATAACTAATAATAATGTAATGACACGATCACAAACCGATCGGCCTAACTAAAGAAAATAACTCGATATGAAATAATAATACAAAACGTACAAGTCGCGAAATGCGAATAATAAATGTATAAACAGTGATAGCGTGTGTACGACCTGATACCGGGATTGATAAACCCGGAGATGGTACGGTTGTCCCACGACGACAATTAACAGATGGAGTGGCTCTTGATGACGACGATACATCGAACACCGTTTACGACGACCTCGACCGACGGGATAGCGACCTCGTGGACCTTATGACTGGGGAGGCGCAAAGTTGGATTCGATTGAGACATTGTATGAAGCGAGCTCGTAAAACGACGTACGGGTACGGCCGCGAAATATTGCGTACCGTCGCGTACGGACGTTGTTGCCACGGCGTTTAACGAACGGCGTGAAAACACGTGGGGACCACGACGGATCGCACTGTGTACAACGACGGGCGGGCGAAAACGGTGGTTTTGGTGCAGGCGGCCTTAAAAACACAATTCGTGTGTGTGCAAAGGGACACAACACGAAACGGAACTCAAAATTGTCCGGGCGGTGGTTTCGGCACAGGCGGCCATAAAAAAAAAAAACACAATTCGACTCCGTTACGACGAAAGCCAAGACGGCTGATAAAAACGAACGACGGACGGCGGACAACACGCGACGACAACATCATAGCCGCGCGACAACGGCGGGATGGTGACGTATGGAGCGCGGGTACTAGTGGTGGGGGGTGACGATAACGGTCGACCGGTGTCCGCGAAAACTTGCGACGGGTCCGTATCCAACAAAAACATAAGACTATATTTTTACAACTGGTTATTGAGACACTGTCATTGCTTCTAAAATGGCAAGTTAAAAACCGTGGAAATTGCTCTGAAGCATAGTGAGTATCGTATGTACCTCGTCATTGAGTCTCTGTAATGAATATCAGAATATGATACATTTTAATTCAATAAATATTATTTAACATATTATTATAGGTATAACTGATGAATATTTAATGAATAACGAATTTTCGTGGAGACATTCAAATTTAAAATTTCGAATAATTTTAATGTACATCATATTCAGATAATTTATTATTTTTATTAATGATCATAATTAGTCATTTTAATTAATAGCGTTTATTCATAATTTTTACAGCCAAACATTACATAATATGTTATGTGGTATTTAAGTATTATAATTTATAATATTCCAACCTACATGTAATTTTAGTTTTTTTCGTATGGCGTTGAACGAAGGCCTAACTAAGCTCTGACGCCATGGACTTACGCATAAGAATAATACATTTTGAAATATAATTAATAATTTTTATTTTTTGTTGAAATAATATTAACAGTTGTCAACATTTAAACATGATAATGTGAGTAAAAAAAAAATATTTCGTATATATTTTATGCTTTTTATAATATAAAAAATATTACAAAAACAGTAAAAATGTAGTTAAATTAGTTACAATTTATTTTTTGGGGCTGTAAACTGTTACAAATATTTTTAAAAACTTAGTACTTAGTACTTAGTTTGCTAAATATTGGCGTTGGTTTGGAACGGGTCGGACAAAGTGGGGGGACTGACCGAATTTTCAAAAAAATTCGCCTAAATTCCAATTTTGATTTGCAAATTCTAAAAACCAATTTGCAATTATTTGCAATTAATTTGCTAAATGTTGGCGTTGGTTTGGAACTGGTTGGACAAAGTGGGGGGGCTGCATGAAGTTAGCCCCCCCCAAATAATTTTTTTAGTTTGCGTGCGTGCAATTAATTTGCTAAATATTGGCACTGGTTTGAAGCGAATCCGCCAAGTGGGGGGGCTAACTTCATGGTCATCATTTTGGAGGGTGAATTGGGACAGTCCGGTGACAGATGATCGTCTCCGCGTCGAACATATCTGGGTTGGTAACCACAATAAGCTTTGGTGTGCCCGTATTGTTAGCAGTCATAATATTGGCTTATTGTTTTGGGTTTGTACTCTTCGATTTTGATTTTTATGTGGAGAAAGAAGGTCAGTTGAAATATTTCTTTTGAACTATGTGTTGGTTCGAGGTCGACAAAGAACAGAGGAAGGCGATTTTTGTTCACTCTATGTAGAACATTGGTGACTTGTCTTACTTCAAATAGGCGTACTTGAAGTTCATCTTTGATTAGGTCTAGTGGTGTGGAGGGGTGAAGGTTGCGGATAACTACTCTAAGTGGTTTGTCTTCTATGTATGGAACTCAGCTTCTTCTGCTTTGAGGTAATGAACAAGGGCTATGTATGCTACTGGGCTTGAAGTTTGAATTTTTAAACTATCATTTGATGACTTGCAGATAAATCGACGCCTATTTCTTCGATTAGAGCCGAGCAAAAGGCAGGGAAATCTATCACGTTTTTATAAAGATTGGAGGAGGGGATTCAATACTTCGCCGACTTCGTCAGTTTCAACACCATTCTGAGGAATAGCCTCATTTGAAGGTTTCTAAGAAGGTTCGTCTTGAGCAAGTGATTGAAAGCGGTTAGGTGTAGCGAAAATTTTTTTTATTTATTTATTCTGATTTGGTGCAGTGGAAGGTTAGAAAATAGTTATATTTTTAAAGTGTATTGTTGATGTAGACAATTTTGAGACTATTTGATTTAAATGCATTTTTCGAAGTTCATAAATATTACTTATATTCAATTGTTCATCATACTCTAGGGATAAATCCCGTAGACTTAAATCTTCACCAATTAATGTGTGAACATTTTTAGATTCTGAAACGGAGTGAAGAATGTATTGATTTTACAAAGATGTATGTTAGATTCTGAACGAAGTGTGATGAATGTATTGATTTTACAATGATGTGTGTTTTTTTATTTTTATTTTTTTTTTTGTGTCTGAGTACAGCATAACTAATCAAAATAATGCTCCAATTTCAAACTTCGGGGGTGGTTTCTGATGTAAAAGTGAATATCCTTGGTGCATTATAGAGGTAAAAAGTTAACATTTTCCAACAGTTTTCAAAAAAATGGAGAAAAACAAAAAAAAAAAATGACGGAAAAACGGGAATTTTTACGCAAAACCAGTTTTCGACCAAATCGATTTTTTTATATGGTTGTAATTCAAAAACTAATCACTGTAAATACTTGAAATTTTTACCAAATGTTTATGTTAGTATTATCTATATACAGTTAAATTTTCAAAAATTTTTGACTTTTTTTGGGTTATTTATAGACCACTGAAATTTTCGATTTTTATGCGAATTTTTTTTTGAAATGTCGGTAAAAAATTTTAGATGACCAAAAAAACTTGAAAATTTAATAAAAGGTTCCTTATGAGTTGTTCTTATTGTAGCTAAAAAAAATTAAAAATCGTTAATCACAATTTTTTTTATAAGTGTTTATAGTTCAAATTTTTACGAAATCTGTCGAAAACTCGAAAATTTGCAAGTAATTTTGAAGTTGAAAAATCATAAAATTGTTTTCTTTTATAACTAAGTTTTGAAAATTTAGTACAAGGTCTCCATACATTTTTCTTCAAATATCTGTAAAAAAAACTACCGGATTCAGACAAAAAATGTTTATGAGTGTTTGAAATTTAAATTTTTACAAAACCGCGTTAAATAACGGTTTAGCTTCAAACGATTTTTGATATTTGTTATTATTCAAAAAGTATAAGTCGTAGATACTTGAAAATTTTACCAGTTATTTAGATTGGCATTTTCTTTACATGATTTAATTTTCAAAATATTTTGAGTTTTTTTGACGTGTCGATAAAATTTTTTTGGCCCTATCAAAATACTTGTAAATTTTATATAAAGTTTCTCATATGTTATTCTTATAGTGATTAAAAAATTATAAGAATACATGGGCACAATTTTTTTTTATTAGCATTTGAAGTTCAAATTTTGACAAAAATTCGTCAAAATCATGAATATTTGCAAATTATTTTGTAGTTCAAAATTCATAAAGTTGTTTGTATTTATATCTAACGTTAAAAAATTCAACACTAAGTTTTCCATAAGTTTTGCTTCAAAAAGCTATAGAGAAAATTTTAAGCGTCATTATAGGAAAAATGTTTTGAGCGTTTGAGTTTTAAATTTTAAATTTTTATGAAATCGGAATATTTGTTTCAAAATAGAATATATGACAATATTTAATTATAATATATTCTATACTGACAAATCATCTCCGTTCAGAATCGTTTTTCGTATACAATGATACTTATCATTGCATTCAAATTTAATCTACCCTAGTCCGAGGTCCACCCCACCCCCTAATGTACAGCAGAGCGGTACCCACTTGCCGACTTTTTTGAATTTGCATTAGGCAATAATTGAACAAATGGTTTGACAATGGATATCTATTAAATTTTCATTTCCTACACTATTAATGCAAGCAGTTTTTATAGCGTCGCATATGCCTTCAGCCCCTCTTTTAAATATTTCTGTTGCACCTATAAAATACAACTTTTCTTCACTTTTTTAAATTCACTGATTTAATTAAAACATACATTATATAGTATTTATATATTTTTCAAGAATTAACATCTTAAATTATATTATTCAGACAGTCATTAAATAACAATATTTAAATCAAATGTTATGGATATTGATTAAATTTCTTAAAATTAAACCATAGCTATAAAACTATAATAATAACACATTGATAACTATTACCTAATCTTGTACAATTTTAGATGTTACCTTTTTTTTTTTTAGTTTGATTGTAACAATATTTTTGATTAAATTATTAATTTGTTTTGCTTACCATCTAAATTAAAGTAGAATCTGAAGAAATATTATCAAGAATTTTTCGTTATTTTTTTAAATAAAATATAAGTTTTTTTTGTACATAAGTATTAGTAGTTTCTATTACCTCAGATAAATCTTGTGTTGTAAGTTATAAATAAAAACTATAACAATAACATAATTCTATATTTATTTATTTATTTATTTAATAAATATTTTAACCTATTTTAAATTTAATAATTTTGATTTTCAATTACTATCACATACTAATTTTTTTTAAAGTGTGGTAAGGGAAATTGAATCTGATGGGTGAATGAAAGTTCAATACGTTCTTAGCTTTTCAAAACAACCAATAAATATATATACATATATTGGTTGTATATATTATGATTTATGATATATACATATAATCTATTTATTCATTTTTGAATATCATCAATATAATTTATTTATTTATTTTATGATTTTGATTTAAACTCATAAACTTAAATATATTAGAAATAGATGCAAGTAGCTTTGAAAAAACTGAATATTTGAACATTGATGTAGTTATTGAAGAAGAAGATAAATCAAATGTATCGACTGTCCTAAATACTTCTAACGAGACAGCAGGTATGTACATTGTATTTGTAAAATCTTTAAGAATTAATCAACATTTCCAAATTATAATATTCAGATAATTAGTAAATAACAATATTTAATTAAATTTTTGTAAATATCGGAAGAGTTTAGTGAAACTAAACCATGCACAACTATTATGATACCTAACTTACAATATTTTACAATTTTAGATGCTGAGTTTTCTGATATCTATGAATCTGTTGACAATTTACAATCAGCTTCGCTTATGTTTAAAAATGATCCTGTTTTATTTATGAATAAATCAATCACACCAGGAATGAAGTTAATTCAATTAGAAATGGGTCCATGCCAACCAGTTGCTACCGATTTACCCAATGGTAAATTTCCAAAAGATGAATCAAATCCACCACGTTCGTTTTCAACGTCATATTATACAAAGTTGGTTAATGAAAAATCTGAACATCGATCGTGGATTACATACTCGCCTGCAATGAATAGAATTTATTGCTGGACATGCAAACTGTTTGGTTCTATTAGAGCTCAAAAAAATTCTTTTGTCACTACAGGTTGCAATTCTTGGGTACATTTAGGTGGTTTATATGGTCGAATTCATTTGCATGAAACTTGTAAAGATCACTTAGAAGCTGAACTAAATAAAATAATGTACATAAACAATAACCGTGTCGATAATAAACATGTTGCAATAAATAGTGTTGTTCATGTATTAATGGACATAATATTATGTTTATCCAAACATAATGATGCATTCAGAGGACATACTGAGTATTTAACTAACGATACAAATGGAAAATTTCTAGATTGGGTTAATGTTTTTGCCAAACATCATACAATTTTAGCTTCTCACTTGAGAAATATTAAATCATCAACAAAAAAACAATGATTGACATTTCTATCTAAATCATCACAAAATTATATGCTTCACTGTATTGCTGAATCGATCCGTGAAACAATTTTAAAGGAAGCAAAACTGGCTGGAATATATTCACTTATACTGGATTCTACAACTGATGTGTCAAAGCTTGACCAATTTGCTTTCGTATTGAGATATTGTACAAATGATGGACTTATAAAAGAGCGATTAATTTGTGTTGATGAAACAGTAGATTCAACTGGAAATGGAATGTATGAGTTATTTTGTAAAGTATGTGACAAATATAACTTAAATTGGAGACATGATTTGATTGGACAAGCTTATGATGGTGCATCTAATATGCAAGGAGCTGTAAAAGGATTACGATCGTTAATACAAAATGAAAATAAAAGTGCACTACATATATGGTGTAGCGCCCATTGTTTGAATTTAGCAGTTGTTGATTGTTGTGAAGCAACTGAATGCGCACAAGACTTTTTGGTACAGTTAGTAGTTTGGTTACATTTTTAGGTGCCAGAAAGAGAAGTGCAACATATGTAGAGTTTCAGAAACAACTATATAAAAAACAACGTATTCGTCAATTAAAAAGTTTTTCTGCTACGAGATGGACATACCATGACCGTTCTTTAGAAGTTATACAAAAAACTTTTAAATCAATTATTTTAACATTGAAAAAAATTATCTCTGAAGAAACTGACAAAAAAACAAACATTTAGCCAATAGTTTTTTAAAACAACTTAATTCATTTAAGTTTGTTCTTACAATGCATATGATGCGTAATATATTCTTAATTACTACACCATTATCAAGTTATTTACAAAATCCTGCCATTGATTTCATTCAAGCAATAAATTTAATTAAAACGACTCGGCAACAAATTCAAGATTTAAGAGCAATGAAAACTGAATCCATATATGAGAACCTATTTTCAGAAACAAAATTATTTTGTGAGACACATGACTTAGAGGAACATGATTTAGTAGAAGTGCGAACATCAAGAAAAAAATGAGTGGAGAAATAAGTAATGACGAAAGAATAACTTCAGCAAATTATCGATACGTATGTGAAGTTTATAGATGTACATTGGATGTAATTTTATCTAAACTAGATGATAGATTTAGTGGTTCTGAAAACATTTTTAAAGAATTTTCGTTATTACTACCTGAACGCTTAGAGTTAAACAAAGACACCACAAATAAATTTCATTACTTGGTTAACTGGTTGTCTGCAGATAGAATTAATAAAAGTGGTTTAAATGTAGAATATGAGTTATTTGCTTCTAATTATAAAAACTTTATTAGTAGTGCTACAGCCACTGAGATAGATAAGATATAGCGGAGCGCGGACTCGGCCGTAAAAACAAGCCGTCGTGTTTGACGTTACCCCCACCACCGAAGGGCAAAACATTTCATTTTTACATAGAAAAATACGATGAATTTGTAAATAACGATTTATTTTCGTTCTTAATAGCTGAGATATTTACTCAAATGCTTATATAATCTCAAGCCTTTTCGTTAGTTTGTAATTTGTTACAATTTTGTATATCTAGTATATTCAATATGGTTGTCTCGTGTTCAGCTTTTGGATGTACTAATAGGCACATTAAAGGTGGAAGTATTCAGTTCCACAAGTACCTAAATATTAACATTTTATACAGTTTTATTTGTGGCCAGGGGCCCGGAGGTTTCTTGAAGCCCCGATGGTTTTATAATTTTATATAATTAAATATTTAATCATTGAGAAGCGAAAAAAATACCCACGAAAAAAAAACCCAAACTACAATCACACCGGAAAAAAAGCCCAAGGAAATAAAAGTGCTATCATTGTAATCTTATATTTTGAAATATTTTATAAACTGTGGTTGATTGTTGATTATACAATGGATTTACAATCATATAATACATTTTTAATAATAAATAATAATATTTTTTAAATAATTTTATCATATAATTATTTAATAGAACATAGGAAAAAAATATTAAAAATACAAAATATTCTCGTTTGTGGTAACATAATAATAACTAATAATTATAATACGAGAGATCATAGTCATAATAATTAAATAATATAATAATAGTAAATTGTTAATTTAAAAAATAATTTTCGATAAGTAGTCTATACAATCATGATAAAATTCAACAATAACCTGTAGGCTATATCTATACATAAAAAAATTAAAATTAACTTAACTGTATAATAATGATAATTAACTATAAAAGCTAAGTTAAAACAATACAAAATTTAACTGAATAAGTTATATTATATTAATAAGTTTGATTGAACAAAAATAACTAACAAGTTATTATACCTACCTAAATATTAATATTTTATATTATATAGATTTCCACTTAATAATCCTGAATTACTTAAAAAATGGTTGATTGAAGTTAAAAGGAAGAATTTTATACCTACAATGTATAGCACTTTATGTAGTGAACAACTATTTATAAACAAAAATGTCCATTGTAAATCTCAAAATCCCTGCTTGAACACTTTCCATATCGTTATATCTTATATTATAATCATGGTAATACAATAAGGTAATGAATAATTACTACTACATTTCATTTGTTAAAGAATTAAGAAAATAAATTAAGAATTATGAACGAAAATAATCATAACTACACGTATATCGTATGTAAAAATGAAATGTTTTGCCCTTCGATGGTGGGGGAAGCGGGATTCGAGACGGCTCGTTTTTTGTATCATTGCGGGAATGGCGAGTCCGCGCTCCAGTCAGTGTTGGGAAGTGACAGAGAAATTCCCATGGTGCGGGGAAATTTGGCTCAAAAGTTATAAAAAGGGAATGCAGGGAAAATAGAGTGGAAAAGGGGAAAATAAGAAAATAAAAATATATGAATAAAATACCAAAAAAAAACTCTTCTCCCAAAGACAAATTCAACACTGATAATATAATATAAAATATGATAGTTTATGATTATAACATAATTATTGGCATTATTTGGCACTAGACATTTTACTAGTGTATGATTATAGGTATCAACTATCAGATCACGGTATAGGAGATAACATAATAGCAGGAACCACGGTTTAAGATAGTACTACTATCTTAAACCGTGGCAGGAACTGATACAACACTACATGGGTGGACTGATGTCTGGTGGACAGAATGGAATATTCTGTGATAATATCTTCTATACCGTGATCAGACATCAGTCTATAAATAGAATGGTTAATTTTTATTTTGAAAAAATAGTAGTGATTAAATTTGGTAATTACCTAATACCTATTTAAATAAAAGTGAAAATGAATTTATTAGATTCTGATTGCGACGATCCAAAACTATCAACACCGAAAAAAAAAAAGAGCAATACGTAATGAGTTGGATAAATTGGATAAGAGAACGAATAGAAAGTTATTTAA
The DNA here is from genome assembly GCF_020184175.1 of Aphis gossypii. Lineage (NCBI taxonomy): Eukaryota > Metazoa > Arthropoda > Insecta > Hemiptera > Aphididae > Aphis > Aphis gossypii. The sequence goes on from NW_026083054.1 coordinate 41,734, forward strand.
AAAAGAATGGCTTGAGTTGAGTCAGTTTAAAAATTGGCTTAAAGAAATTCCAAATAATAATTTAAAGTGTAAGTGCATTGCATGCAACACAACTTTATCGTGCGGAAAAAGTGAATTACTAAAACACTGTAATGGAGCGAAGCATATAGCAAATTGCAAAGGTATAAAAGGAACCAAACCTATATCTATGAATTTACCATCGACAGTCACCAGCTGCAAAAAAAATGAGTTGGACAATGTTAAAAAAGCTGAAATCAAATTGTCATGTTTTTATGCTACAAATAATATTGCACTTCAAACCATCGAAACACTCACACCTATTTTAAAAGGAATTTTCTCTGACTCAAAAATTGCACAAAATCTTCAACTCTCAAGGAAAAAATGTGTTAGTATAATTAAAAATGTTATATTACCAGTTGAAAACGAAGATACTGTAAAAATTATTCAACATAATCCATTCTCAATTCTAATCGATGAAAGCACAAATATAAGTTTTCATAAGTTTTTATGTGTACTTGTGAGATTCGTTCACCCAGCAGATGGACAGGTATGTACAAGACTACTAGAATTAGTTCCAGTTGATGCAAAAGACTGTAGTGCAAGAAAATTGGTGGAAGAGTTCAAAAATTGTTTAAATTTAAAACAGATCCCTCTTCAAAATTTAGTTAGTGTTGCTAGTGACGGTGCAAATGTCATGATAGGTAATAAAAATTCTTTTTTTTCTCATTTAAAAAGTGAACTTCCAAAATTAATACTAATGCAATGTATTTGTAATTCTGCTGCACTTGCTGCAAGTAAAGCTACACAACAGTTGCCTCGTTCACCAGAAGATTTATTAAGATTGGTATCATCATACGTTTCTGGTAGTGCTAAACGTACAGCAATATTATTAGAAATCCAGGAATTTTTTGATGGTCACAAGAAAAAATATTAAAATTAGCAAACACAAGATGGTTAGCGTTACATCAGTGTGTTGTTAGAATGCTGGAATGTTGGGTAAGTCTTACACACTATTTTACACTTGCTGTAACAGAAGACCATCTTAAAAGTGCTGAAATAATTTTGGATATGTTAAGAAATCAAGTTATTAAATCCTATTTCTTATTTTTGAAGTATTCATTACAATACTTCAATTCTTATAATGCCATGTTTCAAACAAGATCAATAAAAATTCAGGACTTGTATAGTAACACAACAAAACTTTTAAAACTACTATGTCAAAACTTTATTAAACCATCATTACTAAGAGACGGTTTATCTAAATTAGTATATTCTGATCCTAACAATTTACTGCCTGAAAGTGAGGTTTTCCTTGGAGCGGAGCAGAATGTGAAATGGAGATAAAAAATTTACCTGACTCAATTGTCTCTGAAGTAAGAACTCAATGTCTTAAATTTGATACAAAAGCTGCCGAAGAAATAAGCATTAGACTACCATTAAATAATAACATGTTTAAAGAAATAACATTTTTGGATTCATCTATAGCTTTAGACGCAAGCAACCATAGCTCAGTTAAACATTTTCCAGTTCTCTCAAATATTTTTGAAAATATTATAAGTCCAACTAAACTAATTGAAGAGTGGAGAGAATTGCCATATTTTTTTTAACAAGGAAGAAATTAATAATTTAAAAAACATGAGCATTAATGAAATGTGGCATAATATTGGACAAGTAAATGATTTTACAAGTGATACAAAAAAATTTTTAAATATTTCTAAACTAGCAAAAATGGTATTGACATTACCACATAGTAACGCAGAAGCGGAAAGGATATTTTCTGTTGTCAACGATGTCAAAACCAAAAAAAGGAACCGTATATCTGATGACACATTAAATGCTGTTACTGTGATCAGATCATCATTTCAAGATAAAAATATTTCATCTGCAGATTTCAAAATAACTAAATCACATACAGATTTGCACAATGTCACCATGTATAAATAGTATGTATAAATTGAAAATTGACATTTGTTGTAATTATACTTAAATAAAACACATATTTGGTCATTAAAAATACAACAGACTTTATTAATTATCTACTCAGTCTATACCAAAATTATACTTGAATAATAATAATCTTTATTAGAAGTTAGCACTAGTATAATACTATAAATTTCCTGAAAAATATATTATATTATCTTTAATCGTACTATCTGTATTATCATAAAGATAATAAACTTTATAAACAATTGTGATTGTTATTATCAGCTATCCATGTAAATTTAATTTTTTTTTACAATTGAGTCAGAGCAGGGAAATTTTTGTGGGAAAAGGGAAATTAAGTTGCACACAGTGGGAATTATCTCTAGTTAACATTCCCAACACTGGCTCCAGTGTATCTTATCTATCTCAGTGGCTACAGCAAATGACATAAAAAGTCAAACCAAACATACAATTAATACAAATGATTTAAGTGATCAAAATGATACTGACAGTGACTGTTCTGAAGAAACAACACATGTTACAGCTATAATGCTATATACTCTGCACTATGTAAAATGGGAATGGCGTCGGCTTTTCTAAATTTGTTCATGGCTTATAAAGGAATTTGTACTTTGCCACCAACATCGGCAACTGCGGAGCGATGTTTTTCCAAACTTAAACTCATTAAAACTAAATTACGGCCAACTCTTGGAGAAAAAAAGTTGGACAATTTAATGTTAATTTCATGTAACTCTGATATAGAAGTATCAATTGAAGATGCTATTAATAAATTTGCTGCAACTTCCAGTATTTTGTAGAAAGCATTAATGTGTTGTTAACACTTATAAAATAATGTTTAATGACTGTTTGTATTAAAATGTTTTAATTAAAAATTTTTTTTTTAAGTTTATACCTACCTACTTATTAAGGAAGACAATTAAATACGGTGCACCATGGTTAATTTAAAGTTAGTTATCATACAACATAATAATATGTTATCCGCTAGAATGCTTGATAAAGCTAATGTTTTGTTATATCTATAGGTTTTTATGTCGAATCGTTTGCTTGGTTATTTAGAATTCGGTAAATAAAATATTAAAACATTGAATTTTTATGTAAGTTTTAGTATTAATAATGATTTTCAAAAAAAAAAAAATATCCATATAAACTCAAGTAAGGTTTTGTAGTACAACTTTTTGGTAGGTTGGTGGTCTTAACTACTCATTAACCACCAACTGAAAAATGTCAAACCGCCTCTGCCGGGAGGAAAACTCGATTGGCAGTACAATGCAATATAAATTATAAATAAAATTATATTTTTTCATTTATTCCCGAGTAGCATTTTCGACGTTCAGTGTCTGTTTCTCATTACCGTGGGTTATACACGGTTTATAAACGATATGTGAACTGTACTATTGAACTATTTGGGTTTTTGGGTTCAGACAAAGTGTTTCGGTGCAGATTTTTAACTAAAAATTATATGATGGTTCATGATCGGTGTTTCCGACATTGAACGGTGCTGTGAATATGCAAATGCACCGATAGAAATCAAACATTTCGGTGAACGTGTTTTAACATAGTGGGTTAGTTAACAGAATATTATAATTAACAATGTTATAATTAACAGAATGTTTGTGAACATGGTGTAATCACGGTTATTCTAGACATAAAATACACGGTTTAGTGTCGGTATTACCGACATTGAACGGTGCTGTGAGCCTATGAAGGTTCCATGTCATAATATCTTTTGTAAAAATATCTTATGACAAAAATGTCTTTGATCAAAATATCTTTTTAACTGATTTTTTTTTTTTTTTAATAAGATAAGATAATACTTATTGGCTTATAAAACAAAATTGTTAAAATAAATACAAGAATAATTATTAATTACATCACATATTGTACAGTATTAATAAATGAATACAAAAAAATACAAATTCACTACTGAGGTGTTTAAATCATTAGGGTAAGTCGGGTTAGGTCTAAATCGTTTGTAAATAATAAATATAATTTAATAACATTCACAATTTGTTTAAGTTAAAAAAGTATATATTTATAAAAATCACAAGTTATTATCTGCCCATCGTTTGATGTATTATTTAATACGATAATAATATAGAATACATAATGTAGAGAGAAAATATAAGAAAATAAAAAATAAATAAAAATAAAACATTTTATAGGAATCATTGATCAAATAAATGTTTATTATTTTATTAGATTAATGACTAATATTGAAGATTATAAGATAAACCTCTTAAATATTGAATTGTTGATATTTCCGAGCAATTTTCCACAATTGTTTTTATTTTTTTGTCATGATCCTTGTACTTTTTACGGCGTGGCGGACTTGCTTCTCCCGATTAACGTTTTTCCAATCGAACCTGATATCACACGTAATTATTATTATTTTTAATTAAATTAATTAATTAAATATAAGATGAAATATAAATACCTCTTGCAACAATTGCTCTTGCTTTAAGAAGCGTATGAATTTCCATATCGAAACGTGATTTGCACCAAGTGCTGCATTGAATGCATGATGCCATCCTTCTACCGAAGTATTCGTACGTGGAAGATTTTGTCTAACTGATTCATAGCAATTCCACATATTAAAACTAAACGTGGCGTCTACCATTTCTACGATTGGGGCGTCCGATCCATGTATCCTCAAAATAGTTAATCATTGGCGGTAACATATTTTAATTTTCCACATAATAATTTGATTCAACTAAATCATCAAAATATGGTATAGTTTTAATTATTGGAACAAAAGCAATTGCACATAGATGTCGAATTTGTAATGAAAATTCTGCATCTTCAGTGTTCATATTTTGTAATCCATTTTCTTGTATTTTACGCTATAGACATTGTTGAAAATGAAAAAAAACATCCTTTTATTTCCAAATTGGGAAATACGTCTTTAAATGCTAATATAAATGTTTGTTCGAAATCAATCATAATACTGCTTGGATTCAAATCCGGTTCAAATCTTTTTAAAACATTTCGTCATTAATAAGTAAACAATTGTATAAGTTATTTGGTTACAACAGACGTGTATGGTATATAATTGTGAAAACAATTTTGGAACTGTCCGAAATGTCCCATCTGCCATCCAAATATTACAGTTTTTAAGTATTTTTAAATTATCAATCGTCGAAAAAATCAAAATTCTTTTTTCGTTTTATTTATTATATTCAGTACAGCGCCAAATATATTTGTTTTTACACTTTACCATTACTATAAAAAATATGGAGATATCCATTTTATAATAATAAGTTATTACCTTTTTGACTTTTAATAAAAGTAAAAGTCATAATGAAGAAAACAAATCTAAAGCCAAGTACATTAATTGACGAGTAAAACTCTTATGGCAAAATTATCATTAACGTGCTAAAATTTCCAGCTAGTTAACTTATACCTAATAAACCGATAAGGCCTTTACCATTTTTATCTTAATAGCATAATAATATGTATACGTATTAAATACTTATATAGTCTATAGTGACTGGGATCACCGGCCAGTTTTTGTGTAGCAGACTACGAACAACTAATTTAAAATATTATATTTCTACCATAAAATATAAAATTTAAACCAGAGATATAATTTTATGTAATAAACTGATAAAAATAAAATAAAAAGATATTATGTTCGAAAATATTTTTGTTTAAAGATATTTTGAGCGGTCACCGCCTGTGAATATACAACGCATTGATTATAATTGAACTGTTCAGAAATAATGTTCTTACACCATTCAGGGACCGTCACTGTTCATCGTAATTATAAAACGGTTTATACACCGTTAAAGAACCGAGCAACAAAACTTTCTAGTTTAATGTATATATATAGGCGTTTTGGTGCATTTTGTAAACGAAAATGCATGCACTTAAAGACTAATTAATATTATATTATGTAATAGTTTGAAGTCGGTGTCATAAATGTCTAAATAACACACCGAACGATGCTAAGAATATTACTAAAATAAGGTACCGAATACGGAATAACCGAATAAACAATTAAAAGAATATCTGTGGGTGTATCAGATAATCATCGGTGTTCGGTTCAGTAAAAGTTTTATAATCACCGTGTTTTATTAACCACGCATGCACCGAATGCTAACACCGCGAAATAAAACCTCGTGTATTATAGTTATTTACAAAGTTATATATGTATAGCGTGTTTACTGATAAATAATGCCGCCAATTCATTATTGTTCTTGTGATTAGTAATGTGTTGTCTTCGTGACTGTCGGGACTCCTCTTGTCTCGTAATTATATTAAATCCAACAAATGGAAATAATATTTTACATCATTAGAATATTACGTGACGTGACTCCTGCTTTTTTATTTTCAAGAAAATTTAAAAACATACGACTGTCATTATTAAGTATACACCTATTAATATTCATTATTAGTCTATGGGGCTGGTACAGATTTCCCGATTTTGATAACAGCGAGATATCATCAAAATCAAATTTCGGGAGATCGGTGTACCAACCTTAGAAAAATAAATTTCCCGTAATAAAAAAAAAGTTTTTTCGAATAACCGGTATTGCCAACAAAAAATTACGAAAATCCCTATTTAAAAAAGCTTAAAACCTAACTACCGCTTATCAATTATAACTACAGGTTATCAATTCTAACTAAAAAAAATTACAAAATAATTTACATAATAATTTTTTTAGTTGTATCCATCAGAACATTAATATTAGCAGTAGCGTCGTAATTATGTAGGCCTCCCACAAAAAAAGGTATCAGAATGGAATTTGTATCTTTATCAATTAATTATATATTATAATATATTATTATACTTTATATAAAATAACATTATCTTTATCATCTATTTACCATAAAATGAGTTTTAAGACTTGTGTACGAACCGACCTCTATGCAAAATTATATGCAAAAACGGTTTACCGTGAAAACTGACAATTTCGCAATTTGGGAAATCACGTTTAGGTACCAGCTGTTTCCCGGGAAAACTGCCAGAGATAGGACGAAAATCATAAGAGATTAAATTGATCCCCATAGGATACTTCGTAAGTTCCATAGTTTAGATTTTTCAAAAACGTGTTATTTAGGTTTTTTAAAAACATCGTATACGTCAAATGGCTTTTAAAAAATAAAAGTTTTAAATAATGACTTTTTGGAAAAATGAAAAACTGATCCTAGTGTAGAATCCCTCGGAGAACAAATCGACCTCTATGCTAAATGTTCGTTCGGCCATCGGTTTACCGGGAAAATTGACAATTTCGTAATTCGGAAAATCGCGTTTTCCAGCTGTTTCCCGGGAAAACCGTCATAGATAGGACAAAAATCATAAGAGGTAAAATTGATTCCCGTAGGGTACTTTGTAAGTTTTAAATTTAGATTTTACGAAAAGGTGTTGTTTAAGTGGCATATAAACAAAAAGTTCAAAATAATTATTACTTAAAACATTAAACAGACGTATACCATAAGGAAACGTATGGTTATACGAAAAATAACTTTATGTGTTATTCAACTTTTTGCTTCTCAGATTACGGGTGAAATAATGGTCGTAGGTACTTCGACCATAGACCCTTTTTGAATTGTCGTACGCTAAAATACCAAAATCTCGAGTTTCATAGTGATCGATCGAAAATTCAAAATCCAAAAAACACGTTACTACGTAATTTTCTAAGTACAAAAAACATACGAAAAATCATAACTCCCGAACCACAAGTCGCATAACGTCGATCTCGGAACCCATCGATTCGGCGCGAAGTCCTCTATAATATTCCATTACAAAAACGGTTTGTTGCTCCCAAATCTTAGTGCCCATTCCAAAAAAAACCGAAAAAAATGTAAATTTTGAACTTTTGAAGCCCCAAATTACAGGGAAAAACGGCTTCTACGGTCTCGACACAAGACGCCAAATTTGATCACCGACCTTCAAACTACCCAGTTCCCGAGTTTCAGAAACATTGTACAAAAATTAAACATTTTCAAAAATACACCTAGGGGGGGTGTTCAAAGACCCTCGACTTCGGGAATTGCGTCTTAGAAGAGCCTAAACCAAAACGTTTGGTGAAGCAATGGTCCCCCTAAGTTGAAACCTGTCCGAAAAATACTAGATTGTCTAGATTAGGTACCTACCTACCTATTTGTGTATTTATATTATATTAAAATACAGTATTTGTAATTAAGGTGATTTGTTTTGAATGAAGGAAAACGATTTTTGTTATCCGACAACTTAGATTTACTTTTAAACTTTCAAATGATAAGTAAATAAGAATGTTCGCTGTGGATGAAGGACTTAGTATTTTAACAGAAGCAAGCTGCAAATGGTATTGTGACTAAAATTTGAACCTCTGTACTTGACTATTTTATAGTTTTATGCAGTTATATGTTTATTTTTTTATGCATACATAATAACTTAATTTATGACAAGTCTCAAAACCTTTAACGCTGAACAATAGGTATAGTAATTACAAAATAACAAGGGTAAATATTATGTTTTCTATTCAGAATTATTGTGGTCGTCCATTTGCGGACGATATTAATCACACATAAGAGAACGAGAAATTGTGAACCCAAAACTTTATCGGTAGAGAAATTTATGAGGATTCCATTTAAGTGGTCAGTGTAACAAATCTTCCAGTAGTTAAATATATAGCTTTCAAAAAGCATAAAAAAACCAAAAAACAATACAAAATTTGCTTTATCAATTATTATAGATTATAGATTAGTATAACCATGGTTGTATATAGTTTTAGAAGGTTACCATTTCAAATCTTAACCAATATTTGAGGTTATTAATTTATTTTTTATTGTTTTTAATTTCATGATAAAGAAAAAATGATTATTATCCATTTTGATATTTTTGATTTAATTTTTAAGTATTTAAAGTATTTTACATTTTTTGTTTTGTTTAATTGAATAATAATTTCACTACAGTGTACAGTATACAAATTTCAAATCTAAACAGTTCTCCTTATATGTGGTTTTTGTAAGTCGTTCATAGTTATTGGCTATTGGTTATCATTTGTGTATTCTGTAGATTTTATATACTATTGAAGTATACCTACTCTATAAGCACATCACTATAACACAAGGATTTTTGCTATATTATATTGGAACAAACTTTGTGTGGAGAATATGAATAATATTGATTATAGTATAGTAAATACGAATAATACAAAAAAAAAAAGAAGAATTTGAAGGGATACTGAATCATACACATTCAAAATAACACAAAATTCAAAGTTTTACAACACCAGTCATTGAACAGTTTAACTTAGTCTTAGAAAATTTCAAACTCAGTATGTACTTAATTAATGATGAAATAGGTAGTTAGTTATATTGAAAAACTAGACAAATTTATCAGCTAATAGATTTTGTATATGCAATTGTATATAATAGTTACAACCTATGTAACAGTGTACAACAGGCAAGTAAAATAATTAATTAAATGTATTAATTTAAAAATGTTAAAAAACAAAATATGATTTTTTATTATAAAAAAACAAAATATATACGTAATATCTAATATCGCTTTAGGTAATAGTAAAAGGAAAATATAATATAAAATAAAAATAAAATATATAACTAGAGATAAAAATTAGAAAAGTAATTAAATGTAACACTTTGAAAATAATTAAAACAAAATATGATTTACCATAAAACAATAAAAATAGTTACTTACTATGTATTAATATTATAAATAATTACTGTGGTAATATTATAAAGAAAATACAATACCTATATAAATTATATAACAATTAAAAATATAACTTAGTATACAAAATAATATAAAATAAAATAATTAATGATTATAACCTAAATATAATATATTAAGAATTGATAAAATTAAATTACAACGGCTTCATGGCTGCGCATAAGGTTCAATTTCCCTTTGAACGTATCCATCATTACGATGACCGGTATTCCGCAAAAACAACAAGAGGTCTTGTTGTTCATTAAGGCGCTGGACATTTTGAGCAATAATATGAGTGGCAATAACTCGTTCCGATCTTGATATGCCGTCTCTCACCTAATAATAATAATAATTCATATTATATTTTAAATTAAGTAAAACAAGTTAAGTATGTTAACCATTTACCCTGAGATTATTCCGTACTTGATTAAACTCAACTGAAAACTGATTTTCAATGTAAGTTAATTTTCCTGAAATAGAAGATGACATTATTATATATTACATACGTTATTATATCATATCAATTTTATATTATTTATCCATTATTTAATAATGAATAAAAATATGTAATATATTTTATTATAAATATAAATATATATTATTTAATAATATATAAATAATATAAAATTGATATGATATACTATAAAACTACAGCAATAAAGACAATTTATTTTACATCATGCTAAATATTAAATTAACTAAATGTTGAACCCAAGGCAAAACAATCAAACATAATTAATAGACTAGAGTGATATGTCACAGATTTGCCAGGACACAACTAATTTTCAACCCATTGTCTTGAGGAAGTGTCTTAATGAAATGTCCCGGATAACAAATTTTGGTTGTTGGTATATGGTTAAAAATTATTGTCTATTTTATAAAAATATCAATTCATAATTATATAAAATATTTTTTAAATTATTATTAATATTATTATTATTTCATGTATAAATGATTATTCATTTTTAACAAAAATCTAGTTTTAAAATAATTGTGGTGTAATTAAAAAAATATATTATTAATTATTTTGTTAAGATAAGACACAAGCAAAAAACAAGACAATAAGAAATCAGTAACCATAGCACAAGCATTACACATAAAATCAAGTACTAATAATTAATACTAAATAATTATATATTTGTATTTTAGGCGGTTCATTTATGAATACTGCATTCTTGGTTGAAAAATTTGAACTTATTTGAGGTGAAGTATGTTATCTAGAGGTCATTTTCTGAAATTCTTGATAGTTTTTTTTTTTTTTAATTTTGGAATAAATTGTAAAAACTCAGTAAATATGTTAAATCTGTATGGAATTGATTTTAGTAATTACTTATTCATTATTTAGTTGCAACTCCAAAAATGATAGTGCTACCTAGAGATTTTACATTCTGAACAATTTAAACAATTCATCACTGATTTCAAATTTAAATTAATCTTAAGTTCTATACTTAGAAGAAGCGCATCAATAGAGATGCAAAAGGAGCATGCAGTTGGCTACAGAAAAAACATTGAAGAGCAAACAACAAAAAGTCAATAGTATTGTAAAAATATATTATGTTCAATAAATATAATAAAGTATGTTGTACTTTTTCAGCATAAGTATTGGAATTAAATAAGTTTATACCTACTCATCATGGTTATTTTTACCAAAAATTAATTCAATGTTAGAAAAATTTGAAAAGTAAAAAAGCAAACTAACAGGGAATCATTGTTCATATTTTAAACAATTTTAACCTACACCTATATTTCTGAAAAAGGGGGCAGTAAATTTATCACTGCTCACATAATATGCATGTACATGTTATATTGATAGTCTCTTAATATGGATGATAATGTCTATATATTAGGGTGATGCTTATTTGGACACAAAAAATTTTTTTTTAAGTTTTTTTAAGTGCACCCCATCACTATTTTCTACTTATCGAGGAGATACTAAAAAACATTTTTTGATTTTTTTAAATTGTATTTTAAAGGTCGCTACTAGGAATGGAAAATTGATAATTTTAGAAAAAAAGAAAATGTTATGCATAAATGTTTATATTCAAGTATATTTGTCACATAAAGATAAGAGGTATCAATATTATAATATAACTACATTTGATAAGTATTTTTAATTGTATTAAGTATTTATTATATTATTATGATTGTATTAATGTTGATTTTTTTCTGTCTGGATATTTTTGTCTAAATTGTTTTATGAGTAACAAAAGAAACTGTTTTTGTTCTTCATTTGTGGTGTGTAATTTGTTGTATTCCTCCATTAAAGCCACTCCTCGCTCTGCAGTATCATTGACAACTCTCATTGACTGAACGATTTCTTTACTTTTTTTAAAATCTTCGTCTTCATCCCAATGGTCAACATCTTTATTCAAAAATTGAGATGAAATTCCTAATATATCAAAAAATCTGCGAGTATTTTTTGTTACAAAATCTTCAAGGTTTTTTCTTAAAACTATATCAGGATCTAAACTTATGCGTTTCATCGGATACTCTATTCCTTCATTATGCATAGCATCTACCATTTTCCGTTTTGTTTCGGATGAAACATTTTCATCAAAAAATGCGAACGCAATTAGTTCTTCTGATAAATACCAAAGATGACCAAGGAATTTCTTCATGGCTTTTTTTGAAATTGTTAAATCGATTTCTTTGTATTTCTTTAAATCTTTTATTAGTTGTAGGTCATTTCTTGGTGAGTAAATCGCTGAAGCAGCTTGAAACCAATATTTAATATATATTCTTACTGTAAAAATACATATGTCACGAATTCCTTTATATTCTATTTTTGTCAGTTTAAATTGTTCTTTAAATAAATATATTTTTAAGCAATATATGGCTTTTGCCATCCATCGGGCTCGATGAAGCCCACCAGGAGCTCTAAAAGATATACCTTTTTTAGGAACTCCCCCTAAGAAAATAATACTTAGACTCAATAATTCTTTAAAATCATCTCTGGGTTGAAACTCTTCAAGTTGTTTTAAAGCAAAATTGATCGTGTCAGTAGAAATATTGTTTATTTGATTTAAAGTAGAAACATCGGAAATTATAGTTTCAAAATGTTCCAGCTGAATTGTGTACCAAGCTTTTTTAAATCGTTTAAACAATAAAATATCTGGTGAAGATGAACACCCAATAGAATGAACAACAACTGCTTCTAACATTATCTCCATGATATGATGACGACAGGCTAACCATTACATTTGTTTGTCCATATTTTGCTCAAGTAGAAAACATGCACCATTTCTTAGTCCACTATTTACTGCAGTAGTATCAAAGCTCATATATTTAATTTTGTCACCAAGTCCCCATGATAATGTAGTTTCATATACTGTCGGAGCTATTGATTTACCTGTTCCAGAAATGAGTTTTGGAATAGCGAGAAGTTGGTCAACACTTTTACCTGATACTAAAATTAGAAGACGGTCTACTGTTTCATGTCCACTTATATCTTCAATAATTTTTCCATCCCAGTGAATAGTCAGTGGGACTTCTGGTATAAAGTCATTCTTCACTGATTCTGCAATTTCTTGTCGATATCGTATACGTTGACGACGAATAGATGAAGTGTTTATATTATATTCTAAAGGATCACTGCCAAGTCGCTTAATAGTATTCATTAGTACTACTGTAGCTTTCCGATCACTTAATTTTGCAACATCAAGACTAACAGCCAAATTGCTGTCAAGAAGTTTCTTTCTACCTCTTTTTTTTTGTGGTGATTTATTAATTGACGAGTCATCAACAGTAGAAGTATTGTTGTCAGATAAATCACTATCATCTCACTTGAACAGGAAGATAGCAAAATGTGGGACTGTCCAATTTGTGATTTAATTATTTCGTCTTCTTTAATCCGTCTTTTTTTAATATTATCGTTTTTCTTCTTAATCTCAGCTTCCTTTTTTGTGAGATTTCTATCAATATTTCCAATTTTACCAGGTCGTCCTTCTTTTCGTTGTAAAAGTAAAAATTCCTTATCCTCCAGAATACGAATTTTATTTAAGGCATCAGCATGGGCTATATCAAACAGTTTATCGAGGTTCTTTTTCCAATTATTCTCTTTTTCTTTTAATCCTTCGGATCGCTTTGCTTTATTTTCTTTATTTTTTTTTAGTTTTTGCCATTCATTAAATAGACCAACAATTTTATCTATAACATGTTTCTGAAGTCTTGTGGGTATTCTAGCCTTGTCCCAAATTGTTATTACATACACAGCAGTAACACGTGCAGAATCTCTAACATTTATTTTAATAATATTTTTATGATAAAAAAATAAACTCATTACCTCCTTTCTTGAAGGTAATTTAGTTTCACTTAAATATTGTGACATCTGTCCGATCAGCCATACATGAGTCATTTGTCTGGTTGAAACAGCTGTATTGATATTTGTTGTCATAATAAACGTAGTTATAAACTATAGAAATCGTGAAATTACTATTTAAAAAAATAGTTATAAAATAAAATACAAAAAGCCACAAAAATGTTGTCCATAAAATTGTATACAACGGCGATGACGACTAACGACGAGTTTGCGATCACGACGACTGTAACATTATATTGTTGTAATTGTACATCTGTGCCCGCATTATCAAAATATGTATAAGTATATTTGTAATAAACATTGACTGTTTAGATAAGAACATCTAACGACCTATCACTTTGTACTAGAATTATATATATTAATCATTTTAGAAATTATCGCGTATACTGTATATAGCTATTTTCAGCGTAATTGTCGAATCACTTTATCTACTGGTAGCGACCGTTAAAACTTTATGAATTCAACTACAATTTTTTCTGTAGCTATTTAATATCATGTAGAACAAATTAACAAGGTGCCAAAATAATATTTTTAAAGTTGAAATTTAAGCACCACCCTACTATATATTATTATTTTATTCAAGGAGCAAAGGATACCCACATTATTATGTATTGAAAATACTATACATAGAACTATGTATTCTTTAAACTAATTGACAATTATGTATTTATTTGAGTGAATAAACTACCTAGTCTAGCTAGTCTGATGGCAGTACCCAAAAGCTATGTGTGTTTACTTCTCATAATCTGAAGTATATTTTTAAATCCAATAAAAGTGGTGAAATGAATAGAGTTAAATAATTCATAAACTTTTTGCTTTTTCAAGTTATATTAACTAATTATTGTAAATTGCATTAACAATAATAATAATAATAATATGTATTTCATATAGGTAATGATATAAAATCAAAATATTTTAAAGAATATAAATGTTGTAAAGAAGATACATTAATTAAACATAAGCTCTGTTTTTAAAAGCAGGGATTGTGTTGAAAATGTCTGACATAGATTTGTATTATTATTTAATAATTGTTAACAACTAAGAAAATGAACAAAGTTGTTTTAGCATTTGATATTGATAAAACATATAAAATAAATAAAATATTTTTTCATACAAACATTTGTGTTATTATAAAGTTACAAAGAAACAAATAAAATTTATTTCATGAAAATGCATTTACTGGATGAATGAACACTATAATTTATTGGTTTACTAAATATTTTGTAATTGAATATGCAACCATTATTCAATAAGCAAAATTTATAATATATAATTTAAACGTAAGAAGAATTTAATAATATTTAAAAATAACTTAATTACACTACCTAAGTTTTCAAATATTCAAATATGCATACACAATTCATTTTTTATAGCTTAGTAAGTTTAAATACTTTCACTAATATTAAAGCTGTTCTTCAATTAAAAAATTAAAATTAGAATAGGTACTATAATAATATAATATATTACAATACAATAGTAACCCCTAGTAAGTATTTTAAAAGCCAAATTGCTTATAAAATCAATCTCAACCTTAATATAAATTATATGGTTTAAAATAATTTAATCAATGAATTAAAATTAAAATTAAATTAAAATATTAAAATAAATTATTATTAATATTTAAATAACAAATAAATGATTAAACTGATTAAAGCCTAACTTCACCAATATTAAAAGCTAACTAAACAGGGTTTTATTTTATAGGAGATTAAATTTCTCGGTATGAATTTTTGGAAAAATCACGATTGGTAATAAACTGATATTTAAATTTTTTATTTAATCGCTAATAAACGATGTGGGAATTGGAATTTTATAGGTTGGTATGAGCCTTTTTTTTTTCTTATCAGGTTTATTGTTATCAGTTTTTATCAAAATCGGGAAAACTGTACCCGCCCCATTAGTCTATATAGGCATAACACTAATGACTCCCCTCTATTTTATCTTCCCTATATACCACTGCTGTAAGCCTGTAACTGGTGTTATAATGACATTATTTTCTTTACAAATATGTAGTGACAAATCTGTTTGTATTGAGCTTTTTAGTTCACTTAAAATATAATTAATTATAATTACAATTACATTGATGTTTAATGCGTATGGTTAACCATTAAACCACCTAGAAAAATGGCTTATTAGACAAGTATAATGCTAAAGTCTGTACTATTATTTCGACTAGTTAAAATTGCGTTGAAAATATTTTAACATAAAATTACATTTTTAAATAAAAATATACCTATAATGTAATATTTTTTACGCTGTGGATATACACCCGACCATAGTCGGGAATATAGAAGACGCCCGACCATGATCGGACTGATAGTAGGCGCCCGACCATGGTCGGACTGATAGTAGACACACGACCATGGTCGGACTGATAGTAGACACACGACCATGGTCGGACTGATAGTAGACACCCGACCATAGTCGGGAATATAGAAGACGCCCGACCATGATCGGACTGATAGTAGGCGCCCGGCCATGGTCGGACTGATAGTAGACACACGACCATGGTCGGACTGATAGTAGACACACGACCATGGTCGGACTGATAGTATTCGCCCGACCATGGTCGGACTGATAGTAGACACACGACCATGGTCGGACTGATAGTAGACACACGACCATGGTCGGACTGATAGTAGACACACGACCATGGTCGGACTGATAGTAGACACACGACCATGGTCAGACTGATAGTAGACACACGACCATATTGTTATGAAATGCGCGGCGATTTATAATTGAATTTGTAAAATTTGTTATTTAAGCTAACCTTTGAGTAAAACCCTATATATTTGTACATCCTCGCATTTATGCTATTAAGATAATTTGTATTGTGTTCTATTACAATAGTAGATGAAGTGACCTATATAAAAGAATACAAAAGATTATCATGTATACAATAGACCTGAAATATAAATACACAATATGCAAGAAGTAAACCCTAACCTGATGTTATTAATACATTTGTCATACAGTTTACTCTTAAACACGGAAAGTGACTAGTGTTTTTGGTGATTTATTCATATTTAATTTTAAATAATAATTAAACAAACAAAATGTTAGCGGTTGGTCAGTTATTCGAGTCTTACTCTGACTTTCTAAGTGAAATTGAGAATTACAAAAAAACATTTTTTCATGATTTTTCCACAAGTGATTGTCGCACATTAAATGTAGCTCGTCAAAAATATCCGAAGAAACTAGAATTTACTCCAGATAATTTAAAATATTATTTTATTAAATTTATTTGCATTCATGGTGGTACTTTTAAGAAAAGTAAAAAATGTGAAGATCTACGATCCACATCGTAAGTATTATCAGTCTTCATACTCATTACCATAAGGTTTGGACATTTATGCTATTTTATATTATTTAGCACAATGAAATAAAATTGTCCAGCATTTATCTATGTAAGAGTTACTAGCGATGGCATGAAGTTGGAAATTTCAAAAATGGACGAAACACATAACCATGTGACTTCTGCATTTTTGTTTTCCAATTTGCCAAATCAACGGCGCTTAGCTCCTCAAATGAAAGTAGAAGTACTCGAACTTATGGATATGAAGGCAAACAAAAAGCTGATCCAATCCAAAATCCACACTGAAACTGGTAAAATTGTAACATTAAGGGACTTATCCAACATACGTAGTACAGGTACATAAAACACAGTCTTACATTAAAAAGTTTATCTTGTTAAATCTCATTATTTTACAGAGATAAAAAAGCGAGGAGTTAAAACTTTTGAGGAAACTTTTTAAGATGTTAAAAAGCTTTATCACTGCAACGTTGAACTGTTGACCGACCATGAAGGGAATTTCTTGGGCATGTTTATTCAGGACTCAAGAATGAGGGAAGAGTTTCAAGCATTCCCCGAGGTGATTATCTATAAAATGAATACATTATATTATATAATATTAATAAAATGTACTTTATGTATATCTGTGTAGATGGTTTGCGCGGATGCAACATACAAGTTAATTGACATCAAAATTCCATTATATGTTTTGTTAATCGAGGATGGCAATGGTCAAAGCGAGATTGCAGCTCTTGGATTGTTGGTCAATGAACAGCGAGAGACATTAGAATGGTTTTTTTAACAAGTTTAAAGAATGTAACCCAGCCTGTTCAATGACAAGAGTCTTCATTACAGATAAAGATATGAAGGAGCGTACTGTAATTAAATCTTTATTCCCACAATGTAGACTGGTGATTTGTTTATTCCACACACTACGCACATTTAATCGCGAGATCACCTGCGAAAAATTAGGAATAACTCCAGATGAAAGGGATGCAAGTAAAGGTATAATTGAAAAGTTATGTTATTGCAAAAGCGAAAGAGAATACCAAGATATGTATACCATTTTTTTAAGTGAAGCTCCTCATGCGGTAAAAAATTATTTTATTAAAAATTGGCATGATATCCGTGAAGAGTGGGTTACTGGATTGGCATTCAATAGTGGTAACTTTTTAAATGCAACTAATAAAAGGCTAGAAAGCTTTAATTCAAAATTAAAATCTGTGATACCAACCTTTTCCAACCTTTCCGAATTCTTTAAACAACTATTTGTAGTTCTCAAGTGTGTTCGTTCGGAGAGGGATAGCAATACAATTGGTATAATCCAAAAACGTCCAACCCAACAGTTTAGAAACGAAGACGAATATAAATATTATACGCTTTTGACGCCATATGCATTTAATATTTAAAACAAAGTCTAACAAGCACAGACAAAAGTAATGTCCTTAGTACTACTACATTAACTGTATACTCTTGTGGATTTTTTAATTCGATGAAACTGCCATGTGTCCATATTTTTAATAAACGGAGATCAACAAATAATTGTTTGTATGATGAGAAACTATGTGACAAAAGATGGACACGCAACTACTATTATAAGTCTCAAACAATTCTCAAAGAACCACTGATGCCATGTGAGGGTGAAACTCCTGTTTTTGTTGACATATAACCAAAAAATAAAAAAGACTATTATCAGCCAATGAAAAATTTCAAAAATCTTCAATAAAATTATCTAAATTAGCTGAAATTCTACCTATATCTTTATAACATACTTATGAAAGAAGAATGGATCAATTAGAAAATATTATAAGTTTATAGAGCAAAAATGAAGAAATTAGCATTGTAAAATTGTCCAACATGCCGTCAACAAGTATAGTTAGTGAGGAAATTGATCAGCCTAAAGAATGTTACGATCAAATCAATTTCAATCAGTCGTCAGGTACCTATGTAAGAAAATACTAATTACAACATTATTTAACTTGAAATTTATAATTTAGAAAAAATTACATTACATAGTGACATGCTCTCAACAAGCCTAGTTGGCGAAGCGATTGATCAACCCGATGAATATCAATTCAATGCCGGAACAGGTCAGTCAACAAGTGACAAAATTGATATTGTCCAAACTCTAACTGAATGTTAAAATTGCCATAAAAGACATAAAGTTACCAATAAAAGTCAAATGCTGTGGTAGACCTAAGGGTGCAACAAAAACCACAATAGGTCTACAGATCAAACGAAAACCAGTTATACCAGTACCATTTGTTTTACTAAATTTTTTGATCAAGGAAAACTTGATAATGGAATGGCTTACTAACAAGGCAGTTGTAAAAAAGGTGAGAAAAGAAAAATATATTATACAAGAAGGAAATGTCCAACATCCAGAAAATGTGTCAAACGGAATTGTCGAGAACGAGGTTGATGTAGGGAGTATCAAGCCATACTGTTCTAAAGAAGCACGGAGAGCAGTAATTTCTTTAATGAAAACAAAAAAAAGAACACCATCTGAATATGCCCAACGTGCAACTACGAAATAGAAGAACGACCATCTATTTTGTACGACTCTTGCTTTGCTTGGAAATTTGGAATCATATGGATTGTGTCAAGGATAAGGAACACATCAAGCATTGGTTTTGCGATAAATGCTACGCAAATTGCAAATAATATAACATAATAATTAACATAATAAATTACAATGTATATAATATTACATACATAGTATAATTACCTTAAAAATTGGCTTTCAGGTTATTCAAATTGAAGTAGGTAAGTCACGACTCACGAGGAATTCAACGTTGACAATTAAATGTTAGGTTATTCAGTGAACACTGAACAGAGACTAGACTCTGTAGTCTATACCACTAGAGAGTAAACACTTAACACTGATGATTGATCAGTAATGACTAATAATTAAATATTATAGCTATATTATGACTATATATATATATATATAAATTAAAACAATAACAATATGGTATTATGGTCGTGTGTCTACTATCAGTCCGACCAGGGTCGGGCGCCTACTATATTCCCGACTATGGTCGGGTGTATATCCACAGCGTATTTTTTATTCAGTTAAACTGACTTAAATTTAATTCTAAATATTTTTACTTATGCCCAATTATATACATGTATAGGTTACAATATACAGTAAGCAAATACATTAGGTACTTACCTATTATTTTTTATGACAAAACTTATTACATAATTGCTAGGTAATATAAAATATAAAAATATGGTTTTATATATTCTAGACATAATCATGCACACTGCACATTACCAGATATATATTGGATATAGTAATCATATAGGTAAATACCTATTATAAGTATTCACGTTTAAACTTAGTTCCGTTAAAATAATCACTATTCTAATCACAGCTACAACTCGTACTATTAAAAATACATATATTACCTAACAATTCAAGATGATATATGTATACACATGATCACTACAATATACATATACATTATAAACATATGTATGTACCTAACATGTATAATAACAAAATATATTATTTAAATTATTTAAAAATGTATATGATTATGAATAAGGATAGATACAAAGTTATTAGTTTTGGTCACTAGGTATTTCCAAACTTCCTATAGCTTATCAAAAGTATATAGGTACCTAAGTTAAATTACTAAAGCTTATTGTAGGTAGTTAGGTACTTTTATAATATTATGATTATACAATAATATACATATTATATTGGTATATAGTAGTAGATAATATATTGTATAGATAGGTTAAATTATTATTTATGCAATTCTTTCTCCAGTAATTAGGTACTTAGTAAAAGTAAATAAGTCAGTAATTTATCACTTCAACAATAATAATTAATAATTAAATTAATTGTTTATATTTATCAAACTATTATACCCATTCAAAATGGTAGATATTTGTTAAACTGTTTATAGTTAGTTAGGAATAGTTAAATTAATAAATATTACTAATAGAATAAAATAAAGTTAAATTGTTTATGAGTGATAAATGATAATATGATTATTTTAAATGTTAACTACTGGCATTATTATTGTAAACTGTTAAATTGTAATAGGTCTATAGATAGGTACTAAATTTGATTAATTGAGGTAATATTAATCTACACATTATTAAAATGTAAATATAAAACTGGTTGGTACCTATATATTAAATATATTGGACAGTTGAACTTTTTTTTTTGTGCCAAAAATTTCTATAAAATTAAGCATGTTGACATTACCTATGTTATGTTATTTAGCTGGTCAACTAAAATTTAGTTAATTAAATTTTAATTAGGTATATATTTATGTATATAAATATGTTTTATTATTTTAGTAGACATTAAAATATTAATAAAAATTCAATTTTTGCCTGATTTTACTAAAACTTATATTTAAACTTCATTATAATCACTGAATTATTAAAAATGAATTCTTTAACATTTATATTAGTTATGTAGCTTTAACTCTCAGCATTTCAATAGGTCATCAAAAAGTACTCGATACTGTCTCAGAAAACAAGCAGCTCGTTCCATTGCTAGGTACCTTATTTTCATCAAGTAGTGAAAATGACGAAGATAGTTCATTATTGACTCGAAATTCAACTATTCCCCTAGTTACTGAAAAAATTGTCTCCAACAATTTAGAAGGAAATGGCAGTCATAAATTTAACAGTAACAATTCACATTTTTCCTCTGATTCTTCTGATAAATATTTAAGTAGTTCTAGCATAACAGAAGATGATATCTTGCCACTTGAATCAGATGAAGGACTTGATACCATAATTGCAAGATGGGCTATCCGTCGTAGTATTACTTACTCTACCTTAGATGATCTGTTATTAAATTTATCTAAATATTCTCATTTCAAAACTTTAACAAAGGACTCGAGGACTTTATTAAAAACCCCAACCACAACTTTAATAAAACAGATCAAGGGTGATATTTATCACCACTTTGGTATTCAACAAGAAATTGAACACATGATTGAACTTAATTGTAATCTGCCTTGTACATTAGAACTAACAGTCGGAATAGATGGTCTACCTATTTCTAAAAATCCACCAAGTCAACTGTGGAAAATACTTGGATACTTTTCAAATTTGGAATTAAACAAATTTAAAGTTTTTATAATTGGCGCTTATTATAGTAAACCTAAACCTGAAGATTCCAATGAGTTTTTGCAAGATTTTGTAAATGAGTTGTGTGATCTTATAAATATTGGCGTTGTTTCTAATAATACACACTTCAAAGTAATACTAAAGGCTTTGATGTGTGATACTCCGGCAAAATCATATATACTGAATGTAAAACGACATACTGGCAAAAAATCTTGCGTAAGATGTATTATTTCAGGTCAATATGAAAATAACAGAGTATTTTTTCCACTCTTAAATTCGCCTCTTAGAACACATGATGATTTTATTGCTCACTCTGATACTGAATTTCATTCGGGCCATACTATATTAGTAAATATACCCAAGTTTAATCTTGTACATGATATACCGTTTGATTATATGCATTGTGTGTGTATTGATATCATGAAAAAATTATTAGTTTTTTGGAATGGTGGAATCAAACGTCACAACTCTTGACTCTTCCTCATAACTTGATTTTATCATTGGATGATAAGTTAAATGATTTAGGTCATTATATACCAGAAGAGTTTCAAAGAGCACCGAATGTCAATAGTCGAAAACATCCTTTTCGAGATGCCAGCCGATGGAAAGCGACAGAGTTGCGTCAACTTCTCTTGTATACTGGTACGGTTGTTCTACATGGTATTGTTAACAAGGAAGTGTATGATCACTTTATACAGTTGTGTATTGCTATACGAATCCTACGACTAGTAACATTTCATAGGAGTATATTGACTATGCAAAATCTTTAATACATAGTTTTGTTTCATTGTTTGCTCATATTTATGGGAGGTCTTATATGTCTCACAATGTGCATATTATTTAACATTTAGCAGACTATGTTAAGAAGTTTGGGACTCTCGATAACTTTTCAGCTTTCCCATTTGAAAGCTATATGCAACCGTTAAAAAAAAATCAAGAGTGGTATGAAACCGTTGGAACAATTAGTACGCCGCTATGCCGAAGAAAATAAAATATGTCAATTAAATAAAATGAAAATACAATTTGTCTTGGACCAGTAAAAATGCAGCATAAACTAAATAATCGACCAATGACCAATGAAAATATATGTGAACCTCAATTTACAGGATGGAAAACAGAAAAATTTGTTATAAAATTAAACAAAGCAAATAATTGTGTGAAAATGAAAAGTGGTAATTTAGTACTAATAGACAATATTGCAACTTGCCAATTAGATAGAAGCATACTAATTATTGGACGAAAGTTTGAGAAAGTTGTAGAATATTTTAATGTATCCTGTTCTTCAGAATTATTGAACATACATTTAGTTTCACAACTGAGTTATCTTCAGCCATGGAAATTAACTGACATTAGTGAAAAAATGATGCGTTTCCCTATTCTAGATGATGAAACAAAATCTGTCGTTATGCCTTTGTTACATTTACAATAGTGTATTAATTTAGTTTTGTTTTATATATACAACATAATATAATAGCTAACTTAAGTAGTAATAATTATTAAAAATTAAAACTAAATATAATTTATTACAATGTAAATAATAATTTAATTTCTAATCACCAACAATATAATAAACCAATACAAATGCAGTAGATAATTATAATTCAATAGTTTTTTAAGGTTTTAGGTTTTTTTTTATCCATACATAATAGATCAACCATCTATTACAATACATTTTAGTTCATTATTTTTTTTTTTTTTTTTATGATTCGTTGTATAATATATTTATATTTAACATAAATATAGGCCATGATATGTTGTAATTTTCAACCCTACAAATCAAGTTCAACATGTGCCAGAAACATGGATTAATCATAAAAACAATATATGCTGGTTTCCATACTGCCAAACAGATGAAAATCATATTTTTTACTGCATCACGAACATGATAAACAAAAGTATAATTCCTAATGTGGAGGATGGTACCAATTGTAGCAGGGCCGTTTAGTAAGTATATTATTATGAATAAAATAAGTTTGTTTGTTTATTATTTTACTCTTGATAATTAGAAAAGGCATTACAATCAAAATCAGTGTCCAAGGCTTGGACTGATCTGATGAAAATGACGAAGTGAAAAGTAATTCATCTCCGAAGTATCCATCGCCTAAAAAAGGAGAATGATGCCAAAATGTGCACGTGTGATAGAAAAAGAGTTTAGTCCTAGTCTCCCAAAACCACCAACAACTCAGATTAATTCAATTGGTAATTTATTATTTAATTCTATTTGTTTTCAATATATATAATATATATATTTTTAATGTTAATGAATGTATAAATTGTTTAAATGTAGTAACTAGTACAAATAAAGAGACAAAAATATATTATTCGAAGGCTGATGAAGCACCAGATTTAGATGACGGATCAACTAATATAACAACTGAACTTGAACACTATTATAATCATAAAGATGATAAGATAAAAAGTATATTAAATGTATGAGTCACTAATTCATTTTTTTTTTTATTTCATCTTAATTTCAAAACAAATCATTGGTATAATGTATTTATTTTTAATATAGAAAGTAATATGGGTATTCCTTCTACTTCTGAGGTAAAAGATACTCATGATGGTACAAATTACATGCAAGAAACTTCTTCAAACACACCCAAAGAATATCCTCATAAAACCAAAAGTATATTTATACCTAAATACCTAATTTTTATTTTAACTGATTGTTGCCGTTGGGCTTTTACGAAGTATGAGACAATATTATAGTAGACTGTATAACTACCTTCTGGTATCGAATATAAGACAACGCCTTGTGGGATTAAAGTATGCAACACAAAGCACACTGCCTAGAATCAATGGGGTAGGCAATAAAACATGACGACGATGAATATGACAGGAGGAGACTAAAATAGCTTAACGGCCATAGGAATGAGGAAGTTGATTTTAAACACGGGAAAGGGGAAGACGAGTTTAGTTATAAGAGGGGATATCTCGGTGGTCGGAATCGGTATGGTGCAATGACCACCGAGCTCACATAAATCGGTGTTACGGACCTATACTGTCCGTATCGATTATTTTATATGCATAAGATCATACAATGTCAAATTTCCTAACTTATAAAATTAATACCACAGGCACACGAGTACAGGACACGAGAGAGTAGAATATTATATTAATATAATAATTTGACAATTAAAGTAAAATCACACGTCTCTTTGCAAAAGTCGAAACTCGGTGTCTTAACGATTCGATAAGAATCATGGGTAAGAATACACAAGCAGTCGTTCCGGGACCCCTCGTATGACGAAGTCACCGCCCACTCTTGTAAGAAATCATATATAAGAGGGATCGAGACAAGAGCTCGACAGACGGTTACTGTATAACCAACGAATAGGGATATCTATGACACTCAGAGGCCGGTCGTAACACCACTCAAGTCATTTTGATATCAGTTTCTGAGGCAGGTCGTAACACCACTCACCATCTTATTTTATATATTTACATTAAGCTTATAATATTTGTATTCGTGCAAGAATTATTTAATAAACAATTAACTTATACTTGAACAACACGACGTATTCATTTTGTACATTGATGCATGAATCGACCTAGTCGGGACGCAACAGAAAAATTGGCGCTGTGGACAGGGTTGATTTCCGAGAACGAGACAGATCAGAAATATTGCTAATATTTTCCTGTCAACTTCTTCAACCAGAGGCAATTTCACCAAGTGGATCACCGTTGGACTGAGACGTCTTTCCAACAACTCTGTGGAAATCGATCTACAATCATTGTTGCAGTTCAGGCACGGCGAGAAGATCAAGCAAGCAGAATGAAAACAGCAGTTTTGTAAGCATAATTTATATATGTGATCGTCTCCTTTGGTCTATTGGTCCATCGTAGTAGGAAAATTTTTTATTATTTTATTTTGGGAATATATAGCAGTATGGTTATTTGAGATTTTTTATTTTGAGATTTATATGAGATTATTTGAGAATTTGTATTGAGATTTATGAGAATTAATTATTTGAGAGATTATGAGATTATTTGTGAATTTTATTTGAGATTATATATGAGAATTATTTGAGATTTATTGAGAAAAATATTAATTAATGAGTACGGGTTCTGCAGAAAAGGACGCCGAAATTATTGACGAGTTTGAAGAAATAGCTCGAGAAACATTAGATAAGATAATAGGTATAATAGAAAACGATAGTAGTATTGTAGATTTAATGATAGTAGTAGTGAATTAATTACTGAAGCAGAAATAAGTAGATTAATTAAGGAAGATATAGAAATAAGTAACCCAGCAGATTTAAATAAAAGTATTAGATTAATTAATTTAGAGGAGTTTGAAAAAATCCTATTACAAATAATACGCGTACGATAGGATTAAGAAGCAATAAAAATATTGTTCATTCAGAATATATACCAGTAAAAAGGGCGGTAAAATTAAAAAATGGCAACTCTCCAAAATAACTACACTTAAGGTAACCGAAGCTTTAAAAATAATTCCCCAATACTCAGGTCTAGCAGAGACCACTTATCCGTTTATTTCCGCATGCGAAACCATAATTGATGCAGTAGAACCCGATCAATTACCACTTTTATTAAAAATGATTGCAGCAACTAAATTAACTGGTAAGGCTTACAACGCGACTAGGTATAAAGAAATTAATGCCTAGGAGGACCTTAAACAAATAATTTTAGACGCGTTCGAATCACCATACGGTGCCGCGAATTTACAGATAGAATTAAATATTATAAAATTAAAGCCTAACGAGTCCATACATTCTTATAATAATAGAGTAGAGGAAATATTTCAAAAACTTTGTAATGCGGTAGCCGTAGGAAAAACATCATCTCAGACAATGACATTACGCGAAAATATTGGAGAACAGGCTCTGATTAGCTACATTAATGGGTTAACAGGAGAAATAAAATTTGAAGTAAAAGCAAAAAATCCGACTACTCTTGAACATGCTATGCAAATAGCTCTAATGGCCGATAAAAATATTCGAACTTATAACGATGTACAAGACATTTTTAAAAATAATGAACCGCCTAATAGACCTTTTAATAAGAATTTTTCTTATAATGAAACACAAAATATGTTTAGAAATAGCGACCAGTATAATAATAGACCGTATAATCAAAACTTTAACCACGAACGGAATAATAATCCGCCGAATTATAATAGATACAATAATATTAATAACGCTAACAATGGGAATACTAATGGCAACCAAAATACTAGGTACAACAATTTAATTGTTAGGCGCTGTTTTACGTGTAACCGCGAAGGTCATTTCGCATCGCAATGCCGCATGAATGTAACCACCCAATCGATTTAATCAAACGAACGACGGAAATGGCTTCATAACATATGCGAAAAACGTGTTCATATTGTAATAAACGGGGACATATGGCCGATGTATGTTATAAAAAACAGCGCGACGAACGTGGAAATATTATTAACTCGGAAAACGGACGGGTGTCACACGTGACTCGCGGAGCGCGTGCGATAAATTACGTATCCGTGAATCCGACAGAGATTGCTTCCCAATCATACTCACAACAATAAATAATAACAACCATGTTAAATGCATTTCACCTGCTTGTATAAACGAGTTGTAATTTCTTGTAGACACAGGCAGTGAAGTGAACGTTATAAAAACTGATGTTTTACGTAGCGGATTAACAATAGACAATACACGAAAAATGTATTTAAAAGGGATAAGTGATAATACAATACAAACGTTAGGCAAACTAACAATACCTTTAATAATACAAGGACAGGAAATAAGTACAGAATTTAATTTAGTAGATAAGCATTTTCCTATAAGGAAGCATGGTATAATAGGTAATAGTTTCTTAACAGAAAATAATTCTATAATAGATTTAGCAAATAAAACATTAGCGATTAATATAAATGTAGATAATAGGAATATAATATTAAAACCTAGGACAGAAACTATAGTATCTATATCTATAGCTGCGAAAGATGTAGAAAATAAGGACATTTTTATTCATAGGCAAGAAATTAAGGAGGGTGTATTTTGTGGAATTATTGTAAATACCGTACAAAACGGTGAAGTAGTAATAAGTATGTTAAATATAACAGAGGAACCTCAAAATATATGGGGGCATGATCTAAACAAAATTCAATATGACCGCGAGTTCGATTATAACATCAACCGGTAATAACTAATAACAATAATAATAAGCGTGTAGATAAAATTAAACAATTAATTAGAAGTGGGCATATGGATAACGAACAAAGCAATCCATAATAGAAATTTGTGAACAATTTCAAGATATATTCCATTTAAAGGGGGATATATTAACGCACACAAACAATGACGCATAAAAAAAATTTACAAAAAAATCAACCGCCTATATATAGGAGGCCATACCGCCTACCCCATGAGCAAATGGAGGAGATAGATACACAAATAAAACAAATGGAAAAGACGATATTATAGAGCCATCCTTTTCACCATGGAATGCTCCATTGTTATTAGTGAAAAAGAAACTTGACGCGAGTCTAGGCAAAAATTTAGAATAGTAGTAGATTTCCGAGCTTTAAATAACGTGACAATTAATGAATACCACCCGTTACCTAACATAACAGAAATATTAGATCAACTAGGACAATGCAAACTATTTAGCATACTAGATCTTGCATCAGGATTTTATCAATTAAATTAGATAATGACAGTAAGGAACTTACCGCCTTTTCAACTAACAAAGGGCATTGGCATTTTAAAAAAATGGCCATGGGTTAAAAACCTCTCCTTCTACATTCCAACGTCTAATGAACAATGTAATGACCGGAATAGTTGGCATAAAATGTTTAGTCTATTTAGACGATATAATAATATACGGAAAAACCTAAGTGATCATAATAATAAGCTACGTGATGTGTTTGAACGATTACAAAAACATAACTTAAAAATACAACCGGATAAATGTGAATTTTTAAAACAAGAATGTTTATACCTAGGACACATAATTAGTGAACACGGCATTAAACCCGACCAAATAAAATTAAATCAGTATTAGAATTTCCGATACCCGCCACCGTAAAACAAATTAAATCATTCCTTGGACTCTCTGGTTACTATAGAAAAAAATTATAAAGTCATATAGTTAATTGCAAAGCCAATAACAAACTTATTGAAAAAAGGGGTTACCTTTAACTGGGAACAACTGTCAAAAGGCATTTGATTGTCTAAAAAGTTCGCTTTGCTCTGAACCTATATTACAATATCCAGACTTTACAAAACCATTTATAGTTACCACCGACGCAAGTGGAAAAGCACTAGGCGCAATACTATCACAAGGGAAGTACCACAAGATTTACCTATTGCATACGCATCAAGAACATTAAATAAAAGTGAAAATAATTACAGTACAACCGAACTCGAATGTTTAGCCATAATATTCGCAGTAAAAATCTTTAGGCCGTATTTATATGGTAGAAAATTTATTATTTTGAGCGATCATCGCGCACTTTCCTGGTTATTTAATCTAAAGGACCCGCTATCAAAACTCGCCCGTTGGCGAATATTTCTAGAAGAATATGATTATGAAATTAAATACAAACCAGGCGTACAAAATTCAAATGTAGATGCATTAAGTAGAATGTATACGATAACTGAAATAAAAAATGAAAGCTACCCAACATTTTTAAATAAATTTGAAACACAACTTATTACTAATAAACATAAAGGAAGTGCACGGTACTTTACTAGAAGCACCTGAGGAATATCATATAGTATCGGAAATAGCAAAACATTACAACTTCATGTCTGGAATAAATTATGAATTGAAACAAATTTTGTAATAATCAAATATTAGCACCGTGTAAACTGTAGGTGAAATTAACTATATAAAAAATAAAGACAGGTATATAATGTTTATGGTAACAAAAAATAAAAATAAACAAAAAACCACATACGAAAATATTTATTTGGCATTATTAAATCTAAGAATGTTCTGTGAGGATCAATCGTTACATAAATTAGCAATGAATAAATTAGGATTTAACGACAAACTAGAATGGGCGCAGGTACGTGCCATGATTCGTCATGTATTCCGAAGTACCGATATAGAAATTATAATTTGTTCTAAGTTCGAATTTAGCGACGATGAAAAGTTAATGATATTCAAACAATGTCACGACTCTAAAATCGGTGGGCACGTAGGTATACACAGAACGATAAAGAAAATAAAAAACCAATTTAACTGGAAAGGATTAAAAGAAGACGTTGTAGAATACATAAAAATTGTGAATCATGTCAAAAGGGGAAGGTTACAAATAAAAGGGTAAAACAACCTATGCAAATTACATCAACAAGTTCCGAACCTTTGAAAAAATTTTCTAGATATCGTAGGCCCACTAGTCACTACGTTATCAGGGAACACATATATATTAACATTACAAGATGACCTAACTAAATATTCAATGGGGATAGCATTGCCCAATCACCAAGCTAATACAATAGCCGAAGCATTTGTAACGAACTTCGTATGTACACACGGCATACCACAAATAATATTAACCGATCAGGGAACCGATTTTCTAAGTAAAATATTCACCGTGTGTAATTTATTACAAATAAATAATAAACACTAGCCATTCCACCCACAAACAAACGGTAGTTTAGAAAGATCGCATAGGACGCTTACAGAGTACCTAAGGCACTATGTCGACAAAAAACTCAACAACTGGGACGAATATTTACCTTACGCATTGTTCGTGTACAACTCTACTGAACACACATCAACAGGTTATCAGCCATATTCATTATTATTCGGAAGACGCTTAGAAATACCAGTAAAATTATCCCACGAACCAGAACCTAGATATAATTATGACATTTTATTTTGATTTAAAGCAAAAAATGCAAGAGTCGCATAAAATAGCTAGGGAAAATTTAATAAAAAGGAAATAAAATCTAAACAAAATTATGATAGTAATGAAAATCCTATAGAAATACACGTAAAAGATCAATTTTTGTTGAGAGACAAAACGCAGAAAAATAAATTAAATCAATTATGGATAGGTCCCTATGAGGTAACAGACGTATTAGATAGGGAAAATATTGTAATATTAAGAGGGAGGAGGCACGTAACGGTGCATAAAAATAATATTAAGAAGTTTAATGAAACAAAATAAAATTATATAACAACAGTAAATAAATAAAAGTAGGTTAATTTAAAATATATATATGCGTAATTAAAATAAATTTTTAGGATTTTAATAACATGCTCCACGCTCCAGATGGAGTTGGCTCAAACAAAACCATATCGTATTTCAAGGCTTACCCAAGAGAACGGGATGTACTTTGAAAACCAAGGGCCACTACGTTTAACTAACTCTGACTGGAAATTACTGATTTATGTGAAATTAGATAATTTCAATCGACGTACTAAAGACACAATGAACTTTTACGAAAAAACTTTAAATGTATGTAACGACTTAACAATAGCATACGAAGGTATGTTTAAAGCTACTTGTGACAACTTCAAACTAACATCTAACAGTCTCGAACAGGAAGTTTCTAGGAAAAGATTTTTATGTTGCAATCGATAGATGAAACAGATCACAATAACCGGGAAAAGAGGGGCCTAGTAAACTTAATAGGACGAGTACAAAAAACATTATTTGGAACATTAGATGACACTGACGCGGAACTATACGATAGACAAATTGAAAAATTACAATCTAGTCAACAAAATTTATTGAAAATAATAGAAAAACAAACTAGCGTACTAAAGGCGACAGCAAATACATTTAAAGAGGCAAGTCAGATGGAGGCTCAATAAATAGATTAGTATACTATAATAATCATCGTTTGCAGATACAGTAAATCAAATAGTAATAAATTTAGATATAGTAAAGCTAGAACTAATATCAATGAACAAATAAATACATTAAATCTATTATTCCAACAATTAAGTTTTGAACCGACACAATATGTGAAATAATAATTGTTGCACAAGGTGGCATAATGCATTCTAGCGTAATAGCCGTAAATGAATTAAGACAACATTAAAATAAAAAACATTTCACTATAGTTCCTAAAGAACAAAGCTTACCGTTTAATTTAAACCAAGTATCGCTATACGAATTAAGTAAAATATCGAAATTTAATATTATTTATAAAAACGAAACCTTAATCTTTGAAATAATAATACCCTTAGTAAATTCAGTAAATTAACGTTGTATCACGTAATACCACTCCCCGTTGCGAAAATGATCACTATATTCATATTATTCCTGAATACTCATACATAGCAATCTCGAAAACACACGAATATTATCTTACATTGTGTATGAACCACCTGATGTTATGTCGACTAATAAACATGGGTACTTTATGTCCCGAGACACAGCCCCTAAGACTAGGAGCAAGTGAATTGAAAAGTTGAAAAAAGCTAACGTTATACGTTCCGTTGTTCCCCAAGTCGTTCGTTGAAGTTCAACACGACTATTGTTTACTTCATAAAAAACTATTGTTTCTTCATGGCTCGTTACTACTCCCTTTACCGTCTAATGATTAACCTATAATTTCATTACTTATTACTTATATTATTTTATTGTTCTATTACTTATTATATATTTATATTCTATATCTATACTTAATATTATTACTTTTTTATATATTATTATTTTTTTTTTATCTATTTCTGTTCATACATTCTCAACAATTGGTCCATTCTGTCGCTTCTTTTACGACTTACCATCACCATTCGTTTCATTTCTTTTCTATATTTTTTCCTGTCGTGTTCTAACATTTCGTCAGCCTCCGGCATTACGTCTAACCAATCGTTTATTACTATACAAAATTGTTCTCTCAAGTCATTTTTTTCACAAACGTCATGTATATAAACCGTAATGTTCTTTGTAAATCGCTCTAATTCCGATTGTGAATATGGTTCGCTCAATTTCTTATTAGCATTTTCCATATGCGACTTTAAGCAACTAGGTGCTTCGTCCCTTCTTAAGAAAGTAGTAACGTTATGTTTTTCTCGTTTGATCATATCGTATAGATAATTTATGAATTTGGTTTTCTTCTCCCTAAAAAAAATACTTAATCTTAAACTACACTCTAAGTCTTATCTACCTTATTATTTAATACTTATTTAATTATATTAATTTCTACCTAAACTTTCGTATCGGATTTCTAATCATCCTTGTCTAGTTTGTCGTTTTCGTAATATTTTTTACATCATTTTTATGTACAGTCACCTTCCTTCTACCTCTCTGTATTACTACATTTTCGGTATCCAAAACCTCTAAAATTTCAAAAGGTCTTTTCCATAACGGACTAATTTGTTTTTCTGGGTTTTGTCTTTCAATAATACCAAATCTTTCACATCTAAATCTTCGCTAAATTCCTTTTTATCATACTGTTTTTTAGATTTAATCTTCTTATTAATTAATCTTTCTCTGGCAATTTTATGTGACTCCTGCATTTTTTGTTTTAAATCGAATATATAATCATCATAATTATACCTAGGTTCAGGGCTACATTTTAACTTGACTGGTATGTCCAATTCTTTTCCATATAATAACGCGTAAGGTTGGTAATTAGTCGAACTATGTTCCGTTGAATTATATACGAATAATGCATATGGTAATAGTTGATCCCAATTATTTAAATCCTTGTCTACATAGTGTCTCAAATATTCGGCTAAAGTTCTATGTGATCTTTTTAAGCTACCGTTAGTCTGCGGATGATAAGGACTTGTATTTATTTTATTAATCTTTAGTAATTTACACACTTCTGTGAAAATCTTACTAAGAAAGTCTGTACCTTGATCAGTTAATTTAGTTTCAGTTATACCGTTCACACATACGAAATTTACTACAAACGCCTGGGCAATAGTGTTTGCCGTATGATCTGGTAACGGAACACCTAATGAATATTTCGTTAGATCGTCCTGCATAGTCAATATATATGCGTTGCCTATTGCAGTAGGTATTAGAGGTCCTACTATATCCATAAATATTTTTTCAAACGGTCTAGAACTTGTCGTAGTTATAATCATCGGACTACGGTGATGTCTATTAGTTGTTTTATTCGCCTGACACGACGGACAGTTTTTTATATATTCCCTTACTTCTTGTTTTAATCCTGGCCAGCTGAATTGTCGTTTAATATTCTTAACCATTCTATTTAATCCAGCATGACCCCCTAGTAATGAGTCATGAAATTGCTTGAAAATAATTAATTTTCCTCATTAGTGTATTCTAATTTAGTACAGATTATTATTTCTATATCTGTATTTCGAAATATATACCTAATCATTGATCTTGTTTTTGTCCAGTCCAACCCGTCTTTCTTTCCTAACTGGTTCATGGCTAACTTATTCAAGGAATTTTTAATGCAAAAGTATTTTAAATTTAATAATGCAAAATGCATATTTTCACTTGTGGTTAATTGCTTTTCTTTACTTTTAGTTATCAAAAATATTATGTATCTTTCTTCGTAATTAAAATATACTACGTCGCCTATTTGTTTATTTGATTCTAGCATTTTATTCGTTCCAAATTTTCGTTTTAATTCGTAGTTTATTCCCGATTTAAAGTTATAATATTTTTCTATTTCTGATACAATATGATATTCTGCGGGTGATTCTAGTAATTCACCGTTCACCTCTTTCACATTACTATTCGTTATTATTGTTGTTTCCGATTTTTCTAGAAAGCTCGTATAACTTTCGTCCTTAATTTCTTTATACTATACATTCTACTTAAAGCATCTACGTTCGATTTTGTACTCCCGGTTTATATTTTATTTCGTAATCGTATTCCTCAAGCTGTATGCGCCATCTCGCCAACTTTGATAACGGATCTTTTAAGTTAAATAACCAAGATAATGGTCTATGGTCAGTGAGTATTACGAATTTTCTACCGTAGAGATAGGGCCTAAATTGTTTAACCCCGTATACAATCGCTAAACATTCTTGTTCAGTAGTTGGGTAATTCATTTCACTTTTATTCAAAGTTCTAGATGCGTACGCTATTGGTAAGTCGCTACCCATCGTTCCTTGGGATAGTATAGCTCCTAGAGCCTTACCACTAGCGTCGGTTATAAGTATAAATTGTTTCGCAAAATCTGGATATTGTAAAATTGGTTCTGCACAGAGTGCGTTTTTTAATTTGTCGAAAGCTACCTGACAATTTTCGTCCCAATTAAATTTAACATCCTTTTTTAATAAGTGTGTCATTGGTTTAGCTAACATACTATATCCCTGAATAAATTTCCTGTAGTACCCCGATAAACCTAAAAATGATTTTATTTGCTTTACAGTTTTAGGCACCGGAAATTCTAATACTGATGTTATCTTTTTCGGATCTGGTTTTATTCCGTGTTCCGAAATTATGTGTCCCAAATATAAACATTCGCGTTTTAGAAATTCGCATTTATCTGGTTGTATTTTTAAATTATGGGTACGTAAACGTTCGAATACGTCTATCAGCTTATTGTTGTGATCGCTCAAATTTTTCGCATAAATAATAATATCGTCTAAATATACTAAACATTTAATGCCTATTATCCCCGACAATACGTTATTCATTAATCGTTGAAATGTAGCGGGACTTGTTTTCATTCCCATAGTCATACGTTTAAAATGGTAATGACCTTGACCGGTCGAAAACGCTGTCATTTCGCGAGATTCCTTCGCTAAAGGTATTTGATAAAAACCATTTGCTAAATCTAAAATGGTAAAAAGCTGACACTGTCCCAATTGATCTAATATTTCCGTAATATTAGGTAATGGATGAAATTCATTTAAAGTTACTTCATTGAGTGCCCTAAAATCAATTACTATTCGAAATTTATCTTTACCAGATGAATCTGATTTCTTTTTTACTAACAACAAAGGTGCATTAAAAGGTGACATAGATCGTTCTATGATATCATTTTGTTCCATTTTAATTAATTGTTGTTCAATTTCCTTTTGCTGTGCCTGTGGCAATCTATACGGTCTTCTATATATAGGCGGTTGATTGGCGGGTAATCTTATTACGTGTTCCGCGGCGTTAGTAAATGTTAAATAATCGTTTTCCAAATGAAATACATCGGAAAAATGTTCGCATATTTCTAATATTGTTTTACGTTCCTCGTTATTTAAATGGTCACTACGTATTAAACTTTTTATTTTATTTACGCGATCGTTATTGTCATTTACTACAGTTATTTCGTGTAATTTATATTCTATGTCATTGTCGTATAATATTTTATTTAATTGGTCCTCATAAATGTTTTGTGGTAATTCGGAAATATTCAGTATACTTATCACCGTGTTTCCGTTCTTTACCGTGTTTATTATATTAGCACAATATACGTCCTGTATCAATTCTTGTTTCTGTATTAAAATATTTTTATTTTCCATTATCGGATCAGCTATTGGTATAGATATATTGTTTCCGTTCGCGGTTTTAATGTGTAACATATTTTATCTTTATTTAATTCGCACGGAGTGTTATCATTTATAGTTAATATATTATTCGCAACATCTATTATCGCGTTAGTTTGTAACAGGAAGTGGTGACCTAGAATTCCATCTCGCGGTATTGGAAATTCCTTATCGACCACATGAAATTCCGTTTTTATTTTATTATTATTTAATATTAATATTATTGTAATTTTGCCTATGGTAGTTACTATTTTATCATTAATGCCTTTTAAATTTATTTTTTCTTTTTCGTTTACTAATGTTTCGCCTGTTAATTTATTTATTTTATTAAATTGATTTCACTACCGGTGTCTAAAAGAAGATTTGCTGTATTTGTTTTAAAGTTAGGTGATTGAAATGTAACATGATTTTCATTAATTACTGATACGATGGTGAAACATCGTTGGGTGATAATTCCTCCGTTACGGCCGTTATTTGGTTGATCGAACGGACGCCGTTCCCGTTCGATACCTGACCGTTTCCCGTCCGGTTTGTATTATTACGCTCATCCCGTTGCCTACTATAACAGCTAACACTATCGTGTCCTATCTTATTGCAATAACTACAAGTTATTGGTGCTGAATTATTGTTAAAATTATTATTAGTATTTTGTCGTGCGTTATTATTTTGCGGCTGCGGATTATTATTATTATTTCGACGCGCAACCTGTGTAACATTACCACGACAATCGCGAGCGACATGATTAGTTCTGCCGCAAATATAACATCCGGGATTGTTTTGCTGTCTCCGATTATTATTATTATATTGACCGTTATTATTATTACGCGGATAGTTATTACTGTTATTATTATTGCGACCAAAATTATTAAAATTATTATTACGATTAACATTATTATAATTATTAGGACCTTGTCTATTCTGACCACGATTATAATTTTGCTCCATTTGGATTATTTCCCTCATAGTTATTTGACCAACGATCCCCGTTATTATTTTTATTTCCGTTCTGATTTACTTTAGTTTCGTTATTTTGTAATTCTTTGTTAAAACTAAATTCGATTTCCAACTGCCTAGCCATTTGCATTGTCAGTTCTGACGTTTCTGGGTTCCTAGCTCGTAATATTGTTTGTAAATCCATTTTCAACCCATTTATATAAATTGCTAAATCCTGATCTTTTAAAGTTTGCCTCAAAATTCTCGATTCTTCCGGTGTTTTATTCGCCAAAGTTGCATTACATAAATTATAATACAATTGTTCTACGCGACCCGTATAAGTTAGTACATCTTCGTCATTTTTCATACGAACAGAATTTAATCCTATCTGTAATGTTTGTGGTGACAGTTGCTGTTCAAAAGCCCCCCGTAATATTTTTTTAATGGTTTCCCAATCACTGGTTTCCCTATACCGACATACTTCTAACGCTTTGCCAGTAATCCTAGTATTAATAAATTTCACTAATAAGGGTATAGTTTCTTTATCTACGGCCTCACATGCATAATCGCATGCCCGTATGAACGAACAAACGTCTTTTGCATCGGCGCAAATTGGTATCATAGCAGTGACCTGCTCAATTGTAGCCTTTACACTAGACATTTTTGTTCTTTGCTTCCTTTTCACTGGTCCTAATTCTGAATGGATTAAATTTGGTGTACTACGTAACCCTATTAATCTTTGTTCTAATCCTGTATTCGAGTCTTCTTTAACAGTAGTATCTAACAAACTTTTCCCTGTTGTTTTTTCCTTATTAATTCCCTGTGTAGAGTCGCTACCCTTTTTTGTATTTATACTTATGTTTACTAATTTATCTACTTCAATATTTTTATCTAACTCTACTTGAGTTCCGATTTCTTTTGTTGTATCTGTTTCCTCTTCCGAACTATTACTATCGTTTTCACTATAACTATTTTCTTCTTTTTCCTTATTCATACGTTTATTTTTATATTCATTTATTATAACTTAAATTAAATATGTTTTATTTCTTAAAATAAATTTTTATTATTTTTTTTTTCAATTATTAATCAAACATGAATTTCTTTAAATAATATTTATCAATATTATCTATTATATAAAAATAAGTCCGGTTTTCCTCCCTGACGCTATAACTCCAGAACGCACGAACCGATTTCCACGGTTTTGCATTCGTTGGAAAGGTCTTGGGCTCCGTGAGGTTTATAGCAAAGAAAATTCTGGAAAATTCAGGAAAAATTCAACAGAAAAGTGGGGAAATCGTTTTTCACATACAGCGCCATCTATTATACATAGCATGTACTTCAAACCAATAGCAACGGTGCGTGATAAAGTGTGTGACAGATAGTCATTATTCTCTGCTCAGTTAATTTCATTTAAGCTCAGTGTAAATTATGTGGATCGTGCATTTGAAGTTAAATTCAACACTCTGTCCATAGTCCAAAATGCCTAGAGAACGACGTGCGAACATCGGCCGCCGCACAAGACATGCAAGCCAGCAACAAGTCTATTCAAGGAACTTAAGAGAAGAAAGACAAAATATAATAAGAGAAAATGACCGATTGAGACATCGCGTGAGCACACGAAGATCATTGGCATCATACAATCGCTTGGCATTCCAATATGATCCCACTGCGAACTACAGTGATGATGAAAATTTGGATATTGGACGAATGACGACTATATGCCGATATTGCAATGCGGTAAAGTTCAAAAGAGAAACGGTTGGATTGTGCTGCGCAAGTGGAAAAGTCAAACTGGATCCATTACTTACACCACCACAGCCACTGAAAACATTGTTTGATGGAAGTGATCCCGATTCCAGCCATTTTCTTCAACACATCCTTGAATACAATAACTGCTTTCGCATGACTTCCTTTGGAGCTAATATCATTCGAGAAGGCGGCTTCATGCCGACTTGCAAGGTAAAAGATACAACACACATAACCAACACATAATTGCAACACATAACAACTTCATATACACCACACACTACACCATCACACGATTTACAATGTATTCATGAACAAATTTTAATGATTATTTGCAATTACAGATACAAGGTCAAATATATCATTTGCATGGAAAATGTGAATGACGAAATCAGCAACTTCCAAATGGGCAGATACGTCAGTACTAATGAAGCACTGTGGCGATTATTGTCATTTCAAATTCATGAAAGATATCCCACAGTTGTACATTTAGCAGTGCATTTGGAAAATGGCCAAAGAGTTTACTTCACTGAGGCTAATGCGGCACAACGAGCTGAGAGACCACCATCGACAACATTGACTAGCTTCTTTGCAATGTGTGAAGCAGATCCATTCGCAGCGACGCTGATGTACGTTGAAATGCCCAAGTATTACACTTGGAATCAATCAACAAAGAAATTCCAACGTCGCAAACAAGGAACCCCAGTTCCAGACTGGCCACAGGTGTTTTCAACTGATGCACTAGGTCGTATGTACACTGTTCATCCTAGAAACGATGAATGTTTTTATTTGCGACTGCTGTTAGTAAATGTACGTGGACCGAAATCATTTGCGCATTTGAAAACTGTGAATGGCCACCAATGCCAAACATATCGAGAAGCATGTCAACTATTGGGTTTGCTGGAGAACGATTCTCATTGGGATTTAACACTTGCAGATTCAGTTGTTTCATCAAATGCGTACCAAATACGAACGCTGTTCGCAATTATCATCACCACATGTTTTCCTTCACAACCAATTCAGTTATGGAACAAATACAAAGACGCCATATGTGAAGATATCTTGCATCGCTTGCGTATTCAAACGAATAATCCTGACATCCAAATAACCGATGAAATCTACAATGAAGGATTGATTCTGATTGAGGATCAATGCTTGACTATTGCAAACAAGCTACTGATTGAAGTAGGAATGATTGCGCCAAATCGATCGATGCACGATGCATTCAACCAAGAATTAAATCGAGAGCTGCAATACAATGTTGATACATTGCAGGAATTCGTTAGAAATAATGTTCCGTTGCTGAATGAACAGCAAAAACAAGTATACAAAACATTAATGCAAGCGGTGGACAATAATACTGGTGGTCTATTCTTCCTGGATGCACCTGGAGGAACAGGGAAAACATTTGTCATTTCATTGATTTTGGCCACTATTCGATCAAGATGTGACATAGCTTTGGCGTTAGCATCATCTGGAATTGCGGCGACTCTTCTAGATGGCGGTCGTACTGCACATTCTGCGCTTAAGTTGCCACTCAATTTAAACACAATTGATACTCCAACGTGCAATATTTCCCGATCCAGTGCAATGGGAAAATTGTTAATGCAATGCAAGCTCATTGTTTGGGATGAGTGCACAATGGCACATAAGAAATCACTTGAAGCACTTAACTTCACACTGAAGGATCTTCGGAGAAATAACAACATCTTTGGCGGCTTGATGATATTGTTGGCAGGCGATTTCAGGCAGACGTTGCCAGTAGTTCCCCGTGGAACGCCTGCAGATGAATTGAATGCTTGCCTAAAGGCATCACCTTTATGGAATAACGTAAAAACATTATCGCTAACCACTTATATGAGAGTTCAACTTCAAAATGATCAAAGTGCTGCACAATTTTCCAAACAATTGTTAGATCTTGGAAATGGAAAAGTCCCAGTTGATGCGACATCTGGATTAATTACTCTTACCAACGACTTTTGCCGATTTGTAGACACTCAATTAGTTCTTATTGAAAATGTTTTCCCAAACATTAGTGAGAATTATAAGAATTATGCTTGGTTAAGTCAACGAGCAATTCTTGCAGCAAAGAATAATGATGTCCACGCACTGAATTTCACCATTCAATCAAAAATTGCTGGCGATTTGGTGACATACAAATCCGTTGATTCAATAACAAATCCCGATGATGTAGTAAATTATCCAACGGAGTTTTTGAACTCTCTGGAGATACCAGGATTTCCACCACATAACTTGCAACTGAAAGTTGGTACAGTTATTTTGATACTGCGTAATTTGAATCCACCGCGACTTTGCAACGGTACTCGATTTTCGGTAAAGAGACTTATGCCGAATTTAATTGAGGCAACCATTATTAACGGAAAGTACACAGGTGAAAATGTATGTATTCCTCGAATACCAATGATTCCGACTGATCTTCCGTTTGACTTCAAACGATTGCAATTCCCAGTTCGCCTTGCGTTCGCAATGACAATTAATAAGTCGCAAGGCCAATCGCTTAGTGTTTGCGGGATAAATTTGGAAAATCATTGTTTTTCACATGGACAGTTATACGTTGCGTGTTCACGAGTTAGGAAACCATCCGCTTTGTTTGTGTTAACGTCAGACCAAAAAACAAAATATGTGGTTTACCAAAGAGCACTACAATGAAACAATTAAATAACACTTCATTTTAGTAGGTAATTGAAATGAATTTATTACTGTTGTGAAATGAAATAAATATTTTCCTTTTCAAATATATAACAAAAAAAATTTTTTTTCTTTATCTTTTAATCACCAAACGAAATGTTACATAAAACGAATCTGGTGGCGAAACGGAGTTCGCCGGGTCTGCTAGTTTTATTATAAAATTCTCGTAATATTTTTATTATTCCCCCAATTATTTCTATCTATATTTTTTTTATTATTATCTTTTTTTTTTTCTAGGATTTTTTATCCTCTCTAAAATTCACAATATACGTCAAGTAATTTTTTCAACACGATAGGACTTTCTCGCCTATAAAATTCACAATTATCTTTTAATTATAACACGGCTTATTTCTGCCTAATAAAATCTCCGATTATTAAAATCGCTAAATACGGCTCTTCCCGGCCTAAATAAATTCACAATTATTTTTTTCACAAAATACGGCTCTTTTTGGCCCAATAAAATTCACAACTATTTTTCAATATACGGCTCTTCTCGGCCCAATAAAATTCACAATTATTTTTTCAATATACGGCTCTTCTCGGAACAATAAAATTCAATACTTATTTAATTCACAATATATATGGCTCAAATCCGCCCCAAAATAATTCCTTTCATCAACTTTTAAAATATGGCACTTTTTCAGCCTAAATAAATTCAATATATAAGGACTTATTACTTGCCTTCCCAATAATTCAATAAATAAGGTCTTAACTGCCTTCAATAAAATTCTCAATTAATATTCTTTTTAATTCACAAAATAAACTCTTTTTTTTTTTTGATTGCGTGTTCCTTGACGTATAATTCACTAATATTTTTTTTATTCAATAAATATTTATTTCCGTATTCCTCACGTATAATTCTCTTTAAATAAAATATTTTCCCCTTAATTATAATTTTTTTTATCTAATAATATATTCTCTTTTTTTTTTGTATTATTTTTTAAAATAAATTTATTTATACTATTCTTACGATATTTATCTTAAATAATTTTTCCGCATAAAAAAAAATAATTTTCTTGTAAAATATTTAATTTTAATAAAATAATTTAATTTCCGTAATTAAAAATGTTTAAAGTAATTAAAATAATTTTTCTTTCCTTTTATATTAAAAAATAGAATTTATTTTTTTTTTTTAAAAAAAAATTATTCTTCTGCTATTATATTTTATAAATAAAATAATAAAATAAAATTTTATTTTAAAACTTTTAAATTATTATTTTCCTGAAAAATTTTCTATGTCAAAATATTTTATTTATTTTTAAAAAAAATAAAATATTTTTATTATTATATTTTTTTTTTTTGATTTTTTTTTTTTTAACTTATTATTTTTTTCTGAAAATTCTTTATGTTACTTTGTTTTATTTTTTTGTTGAAATAATAAAAATATTTTTTTCTTAGGATTCTTATTTATTTATTTGTTTCTCGAAAAATTATTTATATTTGAAATATTTATGTATTTTATAACTAAAATAAAGTTGTATTGTTTTATTATTCAACAAAAATTTTATGCGTAAAAATAATCTAAGTGTACTACTAAAATATTAAATTTATTTAATCGTTGCGTTTTTTTTATTATTTTTTTTTTATTTTTGCTTATTCTAAATTGTTTCCTTTCTTAAATTATTTATTTAATTTTATCAAGATATTTTATTTAATGTTTCACGGGGAATATATATATACACCTTCACAATTAAAAGTAACTTATACGATGGAGTTTTTAATTCCAAAGGAGACGCGAACAGAGTTAGACGCTTAAAATTATTCTACATTAAGAAAAAAAAAATTATGCTTA
Source organism: Aphis gossypii (assembly GCF_020184175.1). Classification (NCBI taxonomy): domain Eukaryota; kingdom Metazoa; phylum Arthropoda; class Insecta; order Hemiptera; family Aphididae; genus Aphis; species Aphis gossypii. Next base: position 85,616 of record NW_026083054.1, read on the forward strand.
CACAACGATGGTTTGAGTCGATGCTTCCATTCTTCTTGATTGCTGAGCCGTGGTGTTACTTGTTGATTCTTTCCTCTTTCGGAGTCGCTGAAGTTGACGTTCTGCAGTTGTCTTCTTCAACAGTGATTCGTTGCCGAATGTGCCTCCGTGAATTCTTTGAAGTTGATATATTTTGAATGTTTTTTCGAAAAATTTTCGAAGTGGAAAAAAAAATATTTTTCCCGAAAATGTTCTAAGTTCGAAAAATTAAAATTGTTCGACCAAAGAATTCTTATTTGAAAGAATCCTACCGACTGCGCCAAATTTGTAACGTGCCAAGTACAATCAGTTGAATGATGTCGAATCGGAAAGGTTTTGTGAAATAAATGAAACTCTCGAAAGTATTCTAAGTGTTTTTATTTAAAAATTATTCTAAGTCCAATTAATTAATTTAATTAAACTTGTGAAAAATATTCTAAGTTCAGGAGACATAAAATATTAAACTGGGTGACGTGAAGGTGCTTGCTCTAACTCTGGTGGATCACGTCTGAATTGTGCCTAATCTGGGCCCCCTTATATATCGTCCAGGGACTCCCGCGGTACCTTCAGGTCCCTGTTGGTCATCTGCACCTGCATCCGCTTCTACCCACTCTTTGCGTTATCTGAACGATGTCGTGCGTCAATAATATAAATTATGTGCTTGTAATATTCTACCGGGTGAGTGATTACGCACCTAGTATATTTTACCGGGTGGCACCGGATTATTTGTCATTATTTTCCTGTGGGTAGAAAGCATACGGGCGATGATACTTTCGATTGGTTGTTACCATTTGTTTTTAGATATTAATTTATTATACCCGATCATTACTTGTTTGACTGCTCCCCCCTAGCATAACTATATGGGTGTTGTTTGTTATGCCCCTAGTGTTGTGGTTATTATCGGCTACAGTATGTAGTAATTTATGTATTATATTTAATATAAGTATCAGAGCACGTTGCAGAGTCATCAAACAATAATTCTTATTTATCCTGTAATACTTTCCATGGTTTTCAATCTATTGAATCTGAGCAATCATTAAAAGACATAACAGGCATAACATTTAAAATATTTGACTTTCTGTTATCATTAATACCAAATAATATAAATTCTCAGACCATTCTAAGCAAAGAAAATTATCTTTTGATTTTTTTAATGAAACTTAAGTTAGGTTTAACTTATTCTGCACTGAGTGTTTTTTTCAAAATTCACAGAACTACTGTTAGTAGAGTCTTTTTAGAATGTTTACATATTTTGTCTAAAAAATACAAAAATTTAATATTTTGGCCTTCTAAAGATACTATTTTGGATACACTACCTGTTGTATTCAAAAAAAATTATCCTAACTGTAGATGTATCATATCATAGATTGCTCTGAAATCAGGGTCGAACAACCTAAAACTGTAAAACAAAGAGTATATATGTATTCTCACTATAAGGGTTGTTATACTGTCAAGGTACTTGTTGCTATTACCCCTAATGGGATGGTAAGCTTTTTATCAAAAGCATATGGTGGTAGGTCTAGTGATTCCTTTATAACTAATGATTGTGGGTTCTTAGATAAACTTGAAATTGGGGATGAAGTACTTGCTGACAAAGGTTTTCCTGGTATAAAATCTGGGATAGAAGGTCAAAATTCTATACTAGTTATGCCTCCCATATTACACAACCGTAGATTTTCTGAAGAAGAATTAATTGAAACTTACAACGTTGCAAGTGTAAGAATACATATAGAGAGATTTTTTGCTAGACTAAAACTATTTAATGTGTTTAACAAGATAACTATTAATCTTTTACCACACATAGATGATATTTTGTTAATGTGCTGTATTTTAGTTAATTTAAGTAGTCCAATAATTAAACAATAGTTGATTTTAAATAATTAAATTAAATTTATTTTACAAATAATATTTTAAACATAATAACAAAAAATAGAGTTAAGCTTAACCATTGTACATATAATATAAGTTCATATTTTGCTTAAATTAAATATATACTTATTTGTAGTCAAATTAATGTTGATTTCATATTCCTTAAGTACACAAATTTGGTAAATAATATGTGAAGTAAAATTCATTTAATTTAGGTATGATATTAGTTAAAAATGTTATATCCTACTCAATGACTAAAAGTAAAGGGTCTATTTCATTAAAAATGAACAAATTACAAGTATTCAAATTAGTACAATATAATATTATTTGTATTTGAGTGTAATACATATGCCTGGGGTTTAAAATTATTTTTCCTTGTTGAAGTTTAAGATATTTTAAGTTAGATTCACCTGTATCTGGATTAATAATATGTTTTTTTTTGCATGAAATTGGACACTTGATTTCTAGTGCAGAATCAATCATGTTATTTTTTATTATTAAACCGTCTGGACTAGCACAGAGCCAAGGTTGGTCTTTATGAACAACTAAGCTGCATTTTAAAACATTTAAATTAAACATTGTACTAAAAATTTCAATGGCCTTTTTCTCAGTTTGAGAACCATATAACACATTACTTAAACCTTGTCCAGTAATAGTGTTTTCATTAATCAAAGACATTGCTAAACGTGTTTGTCCATCTATTGATTTATTCCTTAAAATTTTTATTTTGTGAGCCTTTAAACTAGCTGATATACGTATTTTTCTATGGTGAGACCAAAGTTTATCATTAGATTGATTTAATGTTTGATTAAAAATATGTTTGATAATTTCTCCATTTACACTTACTTCTTGGTGATAAATTGAGTGTTCTTTAAAATTTAATGGAAATACATAGTACATGTTTGTAGTATTAGATAGAGTTTGTTTGTCTATTATTTCTGATAAGTATGTACTATGTATTATTTTGTTCTGTAAGAAAATGATCCTCTAAATCATTTATTATATAATTTATTACATTTTGACAAGTCCTTTTAATGTCTGTACGTTTTTCTTGAATTAGGTTTAAACTTAGAGTACATGGAATTTTTAATAAGTTATGATGCTGAATAAGTTCATTGTGGGTTAAACTTTTTATATCTAATTTTTATCTTTTAGAAGGGAAAAGTTCAGAAATCTGCTTTCCTTTATTATACATTTTCTCACCCATTTTTGATGGTTTCCCCCACTGTTGTGGTTCATCTGTTTTAGATGTACCATCTTCTGAATTAACATAAACAATTACAGCCACTATATGTTTACATCTACTTCCAGATCCAGCAGGACATTGGCAAGAAGCATACTTTAAATTTCTTGCATCATCCAACTGTTAAAATTTAATAAACAATTTTTAATTTTACGTTAAGACATAGTGCTGTTTCCTATAGTTAAATTGAGAAAAAAATAAAACCTATTTTACTTAAGAATTTATATAAATGTTGTGATAATATTGAATAAATTATAGAAGAAAAATTAAAATACCTATTGAGTATTGACTTATTAGTTTATATCAATTTATAAACAAATGTTCAAATCCTTTAATTCTAATGTCTCAAATAATAATTTATATTTAATTTAATATTGTAAACAGTTTAAAAATCAAATAGGTATATTAATATTTTAGTATCTTAGGTATAGAAAAATATTATAGTTTGTAACCTATTGAAAATTATTAATGAAAGCAAATTATTTTTAATAATAAAAAAAATTCTAATAGTAATATAGTATTTAAATAAGTACCTAATATTTACTGATAATTTACTAATGTTTACATCTACTCGAGTATTTGCAATAATAAATTAGATAACACTTAGTATATTTTTAATGTTGAAGGTGCAAAATATATTTATTTCTAATTATAATTTAAAAATTAGTTAACTGTTCAAGTAACTTACTTCAAGTTCTACTTTGTATGGCTCTAATGTTACACTTGTTTGTCGAACAACAAAACCTATAATTTTACAAAAACTATTCACAAATCTATGTTCTTCTACATTAAATACATGACCACTTTGATACAAATTCAACCCTTTATTATTTGGGAAAATAAAGTTTGGAATAATACTCTGGAAACCATATTTGATCACCAAATTATTCATTATAAAAGTCTAAATTCAAATAACTATGTCAAAAAACTTCAATGTGCAAGTCAAAATTAAGTACTAACAGATAATACAATAACATTTTGTGAAGCAAACATTTATTAACATAGATATAATAATTAATTTATGTTATTTATATGTTATTGTCTATATGTGTTCAATGTAACTTCCCGAAACTAGTTGATCCAGTTACCACTAGAGCGCTATAATTTCAATCCGTTACACGTTATCTATAGCTTACCATTCCAGATAATGAATCATATTTGGTCTTGTAGCTTCGCTTAGACCACTGGCCATCAGCAACTACTGAACAAAACGGTATACCGTCGACATCTATATCTCCAGCTTCTATAGCCAATTGTCTTTCCTCTTCTCCAGCTTTCCGAATTTCGTCCCATGCTAGGTTGTGAATATTTAAACTTAAATCTTCATGTTGTCTACTAAATGTAGAATTCGCCATACATGGTATTTCTAATGCGGACGATAATTCAAATAATTGAGTTTGACCAATTCCTTTTAAATAAAAAGTTAGAAATGAATTGCATTACATTTAAATGGCAACCTATATATAGATACTTGTCACAGAATAAATAATATAGGTAATATAATATTATATACCTAATTGTAATATTTTTGTTTTTTTTTTAATGTTATATTTTACTACTTTTACTACTATACTAGTTGCATTGAATAATATTATTTACGTGAAAATTCTAGATTTTTTCTAAATATTTTTTGTTTTTCCTAATTCTTTTGCCAAGTACTACAGTGCATTTTTTGATAATGATCCTCTAAACTGCCAAAAACTTTAAGGAATGGGCAGAAAAATTATAAAATTAAAAAGTGATATTTGTATTTTTTAATTTTTTCTCATCATCACATAAATGGATATTTCAGTGGTAGGTATAATAATTATTATAATTTAACTTTTTGGTTTAATCTTGGAAAAATTACTTTCATGTGATTTATAAAAAATTATAATTAAATAATAAATAGGTACACACTTGTACTTTGAACTACACCTAAGAAATACCTATCTATAATAATTAATTATCTTACCTATTACAACTGTACCATTTATAACAGCCTTGTTTATAGGAAGGTAAGTTTCATTAGTTGGTTCGGAAGAAATAATAGTTTCAATATTGCACATCTGACACTGAAATTTAAATTTTGAAAAAAAGCCACATCGTTTTTCAGAAACAAATACCATTGACATGAACGGACAATCGAGTCCTCCGTTATGTGTACTGTTTTGAATTTGCTTAAAAATATGATTAATATCTACTATTCGTCTACCTGATAAGGAGACTGTATGAACTCTACCTATATAAAACAAATTAAATTATAAAAATTACAAAATTAATACATACTTAGATTTTTCTATATATTATACAATATACATACTCAAAATTATCATTGCTGACTTCAGTTTGTAAACTAAATGATTGAACATCATTGTCAGAAATCGCATTTAATGTGTCCTCAGTAATATTTTTATGTATAATCGATGAATTATTCCACAACAAACTCTCACTATGTACATCGGATATGTCCAAATTCAACGATGGTTGACAACTAATTGGGGAGTTTTGGGGTGTTGATGTATGTCTGAAATGTTACCGTATTGTTATAAGAATATCGTACAGCAGACCGAATTTAAAATGATGCGTGTATGGCTAGGGTTTATATGCAATAAAAATTTGTAAAATATAAATAAAGCATATCTAACGTCTAAAATAATTTTTAATGTACCATAAAGGCAATAATTAAATAAATACCATTTAAAATTTGTTGGATTTTCATAAAATCTAAGTATGCAATTATATGCATCTTGTTTAACATATGCAAAAAAAAAATTGTTCCATTTGAACTAGAATAAGCCAGATCGTGGATATGGCTGATAACCAATATATTTGGAATAAAGGAAAAAACATATACAAAATATGCATAGAAATCCTAATGATGGGTTTTTTTTATTATTTTTTTTTTCAAATTAAGTATATTACAAATATTGTTATTTAATAAAAAAAAGCTTAAAAATGTTATTCAAAGATCCTCCTAAAGTCAATTAAAAATATAGAAAGTACGTAGTCACAATTTTTTTTCATAGACATTTAAAGTTTGTTTTTTACGAAATTGGATATTTAAATGAAATATAACGACTTTAATTATATTTATATAATTCAAATATATTATTCATGGGTATTAGATACTTAAACTTAATTAATATAACCTACCTGCGTCTTGCAGTAATATAAATAACAATAGTAAAGTAAATTACTGTAGTAGCAGTATAATATATATATATATACTATATAGGTAATCAAATATATTTGGTAATGTAGGCTGTAAGGCTGTGACAACCTTTGCTCAACATCGTTTTTCGTATGCAATGATTTACCATTGAATTCAAATTGAACAAATCCACTATAAATACTAGTCTATAATATACAATGAAAAGGTACACAGACACCGAGACACCTATCTACTGTACAGTCGAGTGAATACCTATTTCACCCACCTTTTTAAAATTGTATGTGTATTTTGACAATGATAGATATTGTGAAATAAGAATTTATCTATAATATGTATATTAGTATATTTATAGATTATATAATATATATATTTCCAGTATATTATTATTATTTTATTCTTACGCAGTATTTTGTATACTGTCTTGAGATTGAGGTACAATGTGTTCAGGTGCTTCAATTAGCTGCAAGGTACTTGAAGTCGAGTTATACCTAGAACATATTCTATTTTATAGCAAAATGATGTCGACAAAAAGTTAAATTGTAATCAAGGATATTTAGAATTTTTCTTAAAGGAGGACTTTCAAAAATGTTTTAAAATGTTTTTAGAAATTATTATTGAAAAGTTATTGCTAGAGCCCGGATTCAATGCATAATTCAAATTTTTGAATGTTTTTTAGAGGACTATTTAATGATTTTTAGTGCATATAAATCCGAGACTTAGTCATAACACATCCTTGATTCTTGAACAATACAAGTATGAAATCAATTATTTTCAAATTACCTTTTATTATATTGAAAAAGACAACTTCCTCTTTTTTTTTAGCATTAGATTTTCTTTTAGAAGGAAATCCTTTTTTATTCGCCATAATCAAGGGCGTAGGTAAGGAGGGGTTTGAGGGGTTCAACCCCCCCCCCCCCATTGAAAACTAAATTTACACTAGATAAAATTAACCAAAAATATAAATGGTTTCTAATTAAATTTCTTTTATCCATTTAATTAATTTACTATTTTAATACCTACCTACTATTGTAATATTGGAAATAAAAATGTTTTGTATAGGTAGGTAATAATAATATACGTAGATAATAAAGTAACAATTTAATAAGTTATAATATATAACTATACTCTATTCCATCTAAGAATGAACCGCTTTCGCGCACACAGACTGAGCCGCCGTTTATCGTCTGACCCCCTAGGCGATGGCTATGCGTTCTGTGATTGGAAGATAATCATCGTCGATCGTCGTCGATCGTCGGCGCTGGTGCTGCTGCCGTGTATACAGAGAGTCATAAAAGCTTCGCGTTTTTCGCAATCGATAATACAATACGTATTTTCATTAGTAATCAGATTGGGATATCAATTCAAACAAATAGAAAAAATATATTATTAATTCAATTTTTTTATTGCTTACATAATAAATTAAATGAGACAGTATTCGTATTTAATACTTATATAATATAAACAATATAAATTTATTAAAATATTTCGTAATAAGACAATCGGTGACGGCGACGATTTCATTCGATATTTTTCAAAGACACCACAAATAAATAATATAATACAATATATAATAAATTAAAAAAAAAACATATACGTCAATATAATACAATTTAAAAGGAATGAATACGTCAATATAAAATACGATTTTTATAAACAAATGAATACGTCAATATAAAATACAATTTGGAAAAATTTAAAAGTCAATATAATACAATTTAAAAATTAACACAATATAAAAATTAATCAGATTCAATGTCGGAAGATTCGTCTGATGTTGTATCTCCGATTGTCATTACCACCGATTCCACCTCTGCCGACAATACGTCATCTACGATGAAGTCGATTTCCCAAAATTTATCTTCTTCTTTTTTTCGTGTGGCTAATAAAATTCTTCCACATGTCAGCATTCACACGTTCGACGCCCTCGATCAATAATTTTTTTACATCGGGTAATTTGTAGGTTTTATTGTTCATCTTGACGTAGTTTTTAACCGATGACCAAGCCAGTTCAATCGGGTTAAGCTCGCAATGATATGGAGGAAGTCAAAGTATAACCCGATTATGTTTTTTTGCCAGTTCGTCAACTGCGTACTTTTGATGTTGTGGTTTGATCTTTTTCACAATTTCCAGAAGTTGTGGAATAATCATGGGTCTGTCTATAATTTCGCCTTTATCTACCAACCATTTTATAATATCATCCTTCTTAGTTTGAGACGTAGGTGCTTTATCTATCTTCACAGAATGATATGAGGCATTGTCCATGATTATAACACTGTTCTCTTTTAATCGAGGCAGTACACCCTCCATCCATTCATAAAATGTGTCCCCATTCATTTCGTCATGATAATCTCTGGTATTTTTTTTTGACTCGAAACACAATAGTGCGCCGGGAACAAAGCCGTCTTCTGACCCTATATGCAATACGATGAGGCGTTTGCCTTTTCCTGTTGGATTTACGGCACCAGTTGTTAGGCCTTGTAAAAACGCGTCTCGAGGTGATTTAATTGTTGTATCGATCCACGTTTTACTTGTACATTCACCAGCATTTACCCAGGTCTCGTCGAGATAATACAAATGTCGACCCTCTTCTCGGTATTTTCGCAATTGTTCGAGAAACCGTCTACGCCACAACACTATTTCAGTTTTTTCAGTCAACGCACTATTTCGACTGCTAAAGTGATTTGTCCTTGAAATATTCGGTGAAGAGTCGTCATCGGAAACTGCTTTATGTATTTTGTCAACCGTAGGAATTTCGCGTTTAAACCAAAAACTGTGCACATGTCTACGAACCACATTTCTCTCGAACTCTTCATATGTATCGCGGAAGGATGTTTTGATACGAGTTTTACTAGGAGATATTACCGTTTTTGAATTGTTTTACTCCGTAATTGTTGTGGAAATTGTTGTTGCTCCAATGCCCAATTCTTTCGATAACTCTTGCCGGATTGTTCGTAACGACTTTGTTGAATCTGACTCCAATTTTGATTTGTATGCATTTATGATCATTTGTATCTTACCAGAATCTACTCGCTGAAATTGTAACATTTTATTATTATAAAACCAGAATAATATTCTATAAAAAATATTCATTTAATGCTTAAAAAAAAATTCATAAATATTACAAAATATATTTTTTTCTTACCTTTACTTTCGAATTTCTTTTTACTGGAGACCGGCCTACAGGTTGTTGATCCATAGTAATTAAAAAATTACAAAACAAACAAAAAAAGCTAATATTTTGCTAAGGAATGTAACTAATTATCAACAAAAATTTGTGGTGATCGCAAAATTAACGTATACGCGCAAGTGAAATCAAACAAGTGACACCGTGTTAATACAACACACTCCGTAGACAGCTAGCGGCCGTGCCTGGTTTTATAGTGGGGATGCTCGAACAAGACGAGTTTTCGTCGACCGAGCGGTTCATTCTTAGATGGAATAGAGTATAATAATATATTTTACACGTGCAACGTTTTTATTCAGAATTGATAAAATGAAACTTAGAAATAGTTATTCCTAGGAAGTCAATTGAAATATAACCATTAATCATTATCATAATAATATGACAAAAATCGTCGACAATATTATAACCGTTAGTGCCAGAGTCCAGAGTATGGCCGGTTTAACCCGTATAAGCACTATCTATGGACGACTAAAATATTGTAATGTGATTTGAGTCTATTACATACAAATTTATAATCAACGTTTAACAATAAAATATAATATAGTATATTAAAATTTACCTTTACACATAATTCTATTTAGTAATTATTATTTCATCATTTTTCTCGAGTTATCGAAGATTGCTGTACTACTGCGACATTGGCTGTTAAAATTTGTCAACTAATACAACCATACAGGTACTTTTTTTGTTATAAATTATTATAAATTATTAAATATTATACAATAAATAGGGCTGGGATTTTAATGTCCTAAAAAATCTTAAAAAATGCCCTTAAAAAAATGCAAAAATGACTTAAAAAACTCAAAAATTGCAATATAAAAATGCATTTATATTTATTATAGCTTAATAAAAAAATTTAAAAAAAATTGTATAATTAATTTTTTGTTATTGTACGTTGTTACTTGTTTTGTTTTGTTGTATTTCTGTTTTCTTAATCATTCATTATAAAATAATAATTAAAAAAAAAAAAAATATTTAATATTTTAACTTGTTTTTGCTAGTACGTATTAGCCAATAGGTATATAACGGCGATAATTTAAATGGAAAGTCCTAGCTATGATAAAATTGTTATCGACGATAATCGATTGTCGGTGCTATATTATTTATAAATCGTACCATGACGCGTCGGCAGTTTGCCGAAAATATCTTGTTAATCGCAACAATTTTCGTTCATTTTATGAACAAATTGTGAAAAATGTTCTAAAAGCTAAGAAAATCTCCAAAAAAGGCCTTAAAAATGCATTTAAGGTTAATTTTGACCAAAAATGCAAAATAAAAATTACTTTAAATTAATCAGCATCGCCCAAAACACATTTTATACTTACGATATAACGTTTTGAAACACTAGAAAAAAAGATGCATTTGCATTAAAATCCCAACCCTAATAATAAACTATAAATAATTAGGTATTAAATATAAGTAGGTAGGCCAATATTGATTCAGAACTTGATGGTTTTCATATTATTATTTTATATTATACATTAATTATACTTATTACATTATTCATATTATTCACATTATTCTTAGTACATTTTTATGATGAATTATTTAAAAAAAAAAAAAAACAATTAATACCTATAAGAAAAAGAAGTATAAATAATTATTATATAATATAATTATATATTATTTATTTGTAATCTGATGATGACTGTCGAAATTAATAACTACTAATAAAGTAATAAGTAATAACTAATATAAAAAGAAAATATGTTTATTGTTTGTTATTTTAGAATATGTAGGTATTATATTGTATAATAATTATATTTATACTTATTTTTCTTATAGGTATTAATTGTTTTTTTTTTAAATAGTTCATCATAATATATAGTACCTAATACATATTATATATATAGGCTATCAATTTTCGGCTCTTGGTCCTTTGTCCAATTACCGTATAAGATCACATGATCATAATACTCATGTTTACATATATATTCTTATTATTAATATTAGAAAAATGAAACGAACAGTACAAGCATCTGTTCTAAAGTTCTTAGAGAAGAAGCAAAAAACAGAAATAAATGAAAATACCCAAGTCAATGAACCTGAAGAAAAAGAAGTGTCAGATTCAACTATAATACAAAGAACTTCTTCTTCCTTAGATGTTCAAAAATTATTATACGTTAATGACGTAGGAGAATATTTACTAAATCCACCGATAAATGATGAGGAAAAGTTAAAAGTGCTTCAAGAGCCTTGGATACCTCTGTGTCATACAAGTTTCCAATTAGTGACAAGAGACATTTATCTTTTCAACGTCAGTGGATGCAGAAATATTCATGGCTTGTATATTAGGACGTCGCAAAAGGAGCTTTGTGTAAAATATGTGTATTGTTTAGATGTAATAAAGGTGGACGTGGTAGACAAGAACTTGGGTCTTTAGTGACTATGACATTTGTGAATTGGAAAAAAGCACTTTGTACGTTTGATCAGCACAGCAAAACAGAATATCACCAGTTTTCAGTTGAAAAAGCTCTAGGATTTTTGTCAGTAATGACAGGAAAAACTAGAGATATCAGAACATCTATTAATTTAGAAAATAAAAAAATAATCGAAGAAAATAGAAAAAAACTTATTGCTATTGTTGAAACGGTGATTTTATGTGGTCGTCAACAAATGCCTTTAAGAGGTAAAAATGAATCAGGTATTATAAGTCTCATAGAACCAGTACATAATGATGGAAATTTTCGTACACTTCTGCGCTACCGGGCCAGGGTTGGTGACCAGCAGCTAAAGGAACACCTTTTATCCCAAACTACAGATAGTCGAGCAATGTATACGTCACCCACTATACAAAATGAACTAATTGAGCTATGCGGAAATGTTATTCAGGAAAAACTTATTAAACGAATAAAAAATGCCGGTTTCTTTACAGTTCTTGCCGATGAAACTCAAGATGTATCTAGGCATGAGCAACTATCTTTATGTGTTCGATACCTAGACGATTCTGCTGAGAAAAAAGTAATTAGGGAAGATTTCTTATAATTTGTACATGTAAAAGATGTGACAGCTCAAGCCCTTGCTTCCACGATCATGCAGCGTCTCATGGCTTATGGTTTAGATCTTGAGATGCTTGTCGGCCAAGGTTATGACGGTGCTGCAGTAATGAGCGGTCGATTAAAATGAGTGCGAACGATAATTTCAGATAAATATACTAAGGCACAGTTTGTTCATTGTGCAGCTCATACACTAAATTTGGTATTGGCACACTCATGTGAAGTCAGCATGATCCGAAATTGTATTGGTACTGTTAAAAGTGTAATTAATTTCTTCAGACAATCCGCGCTACGTGATGGGTTACTTAAAGAAGCTGCTGAGTCAATTGGAGCCTCTCATTCTAATCTCATATCTCTTTGTGAAACTCGCTGGAGTGAAAAACACCTAGCAATAGAAAGATTTGCAGAAATGTATTCCATAGTTTTTGAAACACTACAAGTACTGCAAAATAGTAGTAGGGATTATGCATCACAAGCATATCAGCTACGACTTGCCATAGAGAGTTCACAATTTGTCATATCACTACTTATTATGCGAAAAGTTTTTAGCTACACATCGAATCTTAATAAAGTTCTTCAGACGATCAATATTGATTTAATTGAAACATGCAAATATGTGAATTCTATAAGAAAGACGTTCGAGGAGATTCAGAACGATGAGGAATATTTAAAAATTATAATAGACGCTAAAACACTCATGGGTACAGAATCAATACAAGCTCCTAGAGTTACAGCTAGGCAAACAGGGCGAAACAATATTCCAGCAGATACGGCTGAAATATATTATAAAAGGAATATTTTTTATCCTTTTCTTGACCATATGCAAAGTGAACTAGCAGCACGATTTTCTCAGCACCATGAGAGAATTGGAAGTCTCCGTCTATTATTACCTGCATTTATAAAAGATGAAAATAGAGCATTAAATAACCTAAAAGAAATGCAAGAGATGTATTTGCCTAATGAAAATATCGAAAATGTATTATCTGAATACCGGCTGTGGTGCATTAAATGGAAGGAGAACAACGAAGAGTTGACTGCCATTGAAACATTTGAGAAATGCAATAAACACTTTTTTCCTCTCATTCACAAACTTCTGAAAATTTTGGCAACTCTTCCAGTTTCAACATCAACTGCCGAACGTTCGTTTTCAACATTGAAGTGTATAAAAACTTATTTAAGAAATACAATAGGACAAGAGCGTCTAAATGGTCTTACACTTCTCAACATTTATAGGGATATCACTATTGAACCACTAGAAATTATGAACAGACTATCACATCGATTATCACAAATCACCAACACACCTATCACAAACAATTACATATTTTACAAGGAAACAAGCGAAATATTTTGAAAATAAAAGTCTGTAAAGAAAATACTAATTTAATAATTTTGTAGATGTTTCAGGTTTTTTCTGCTTAAACTTTTTTTAATAATAACAAATGCCTAAAATCGTTTGTTAATATATCGTTATTTTACTCGATTTCGTAATAATTTAAATTTCAGAAGCTCATAAAATGTTTTTTTATGGTGACTCTATAGTTTATGTTTTTGTTATTTGAACGAAAACTTATGGAAAACATTTTATTGAGTTATTTTATCTTAGGTTTAAAAACCATAATCATTTTTTTCAATTTTTAACTACAAAATTACTTTCACATTCTGACGATTTGACAGATTTCGTAAAAATTTTAACTTTAAACGCACGGTTATAAAAAATAATTGTGATTAACGCGCGATTTTTGATTTTTTTTAATTTGATAAGTACAATACTTATTAGAAACCTTGTACATGTATTTTAATATTTTTTTGTAAAGCCTAGATTTGTTTATCGACATTTCAATGAAAAATACTTAGAAAATTCGAAAATTTCATTTAAAAATTGTCAATACAAATAGCTTGAAGACAGTACAGGAGGGGCATAATGTACATTCATCATAATATATTTTACATGTTTTGGTTTACGATACACATACATATATACACCTAAAATCTATATGCATATATGTATGTATACTATATAATATATTATATGTACCTACAGTTGCATATTATTATGTTTATAAATAAATATGTAACAATCGTTACACTAATAAAAATAATTATTATTTAGAAACATAAAACATTGACCAAATATTTGAATTTGTATTTTCTGTATGTATAATTTTCTTTTCAAAATATTTCGCTTATTTTCAAGCTAAATCATCTGAAATGTTCGATTTTTTAATGAATATTAATCGATTTCAACACGTCTTTCACTTATTCAATGACGAGGTCCACTTAAAACTTACTATACAGCAGAACGAGTTCCTGGTTTAATTTTTATTTTAGATCACTTTAGATCTAATAAATAATACCTAAAATTAGTTTTCAATCGTTTTATTGATGAAAATATCGTTCAGTTGTGAATGATTTAACAATAGTTGGTTCCATTGTTTACACCTTTATTGTGCTTCTTCTTCTTCTTCAGCTTTTACTGTCCTTGAAGGACTTTCGCTGCCTCTGCTACTTTTCTCCAACTATCTCTGTCAACACTATCCTCTAAAGTCAATCCCTGGGCGCACTTGTCAATATCCTCCTTGACCCTGTCTATCCAGCGCTGTCTGGGGCGACCCCTAGGTCTTTTTCCATTGATTTTTTTTTCCAGAGCTTTCTTTAGGATACCATTTGACCTCCATACATGGCCTGCCCACTTAATTCGTTTGCTCATAAAGTACGCGTTGATATCAGGTTTTTGATAAATTTGTTGTACTTCCTTATTGGTTCTTCTTCTGTACACTTCATTTTCTAGTATAGGTCCATAAATCCATCTAAGAACTCTTCTTTCGAAGCAAGCCATTTTTTCCTCATCTCCTTTAGTAGTCGACCATGTTTCACATGCAAATCTTAGAACTGGCCGTAGGAAACTTAAGTACAGGCGTTCCTTTGATCGTCTAGAGAGGAACTTTGACTTGAACAATTTTTCAAAGCGTAATAACCCTTATTAGCGGCTGATATCCTAATTTTAATTTCATTATGCATGTTATTGTATTGATTTATGTTTGCCCCAAGATATTTGAAGTTTTCCACTTGTTGGAAGGTATAATTTTCTACTACTAGGTCCGAGATATCACTTGTTCCCCTAGTCATGACTAAATATTTGGTTTTATCCTTTAACTTTATTGTGCTTACTTAGTTAATTTAGAGGCATATTTTTAACTTCGATGGGACGTATCAGATTAAAAAAATTAGTTGTCTTATGTACTATTATTTGCAATAGTATTGTAAATTGTATTACTAAAGCAGCTTTAGTAAAGCTGATGAAATCTGGTCGTTTTCGTTCATTTAGACCAATAAGCGAAATAAAAAATAGATACTTCCAGGAATCGAATTTTATTTTTAAAGAATATTTTAAATACTTTGCTTCTTGCTTAGGTTTTGTAGGAAATGAGTTTTAATTTTTTTTTTTTTTTAGCATCAAAAGAGTGAAAGTGCATTTTGGAAAACAAAGAAAATTCATTTGGTTTTATACTTATAAAATAATCAATAATTCGAAAATCCCTTTCTTACAAAATCTAGAAAAGAGACTATGGAATTATATTATGTTTTCAAAATCGGGCTTTGAGAACCGAGAGTATTTTTCTTTTGCTTTTTTGAACTTTTATAACCACAGGAGTTGAAACTTTTGTTATCACACACTCAAGTACACAGAATAAGATACCACCTGGACAAAATTATAGTCAAATAAATAAGTATATTATATTTTGCTATTTAGGTATACCTAAATTATTTTACATAATTAACATTTACCTAACGGATTGTACATTTATCCATTCATCCGTGGTCGTTATCTCGCTGCGTACATTATATGGATTCAGTGGCGTACTATCGTGCGGGAAAAGGGGGGTAAAAACTCTCCTGACATTTTTGGATGAATTAAATTATTATGAGAAAACTAAAATTTGTGGTAAGTACCTACTTGTAATTAATCGTATTGTACTTAAGTATATAGATATAACAAAGTCTCCAACATTTGTAATATTGTTCCATGGAATTCTGATATAATTTATAAATATAAATATTTATATTTATAAATAGTACAGCTTATATTATATTCTTATTTAGATACCTACGGAAATATGAGTATTTCCACAAAGATATTGTAGATATAAACGGTGTAATTTTACTAATTAATATGACAATCTTCTATTGTCGTCTTTACGTATTTTAATTTATACGATTAAACATAGTCCTAGTGTATTCTATAATTGTTATCGTCGTTTTCATGTATTACTAATGCAGTACATGTTATTTTATCTACCATTGAACCATTATTAAACTTGGTGACAAACGAAACTACAAGTAGGTGGGTTAAATTATCTATTCATAAATTAATGCTATTATAACCAGTGGCGTATATAGCAATTAATTTCGGAGGGGGTTAAAATAAATTTATGATAATATTATATTATGTAATAGTATAACAATCAAAACCAATGCCCATACCAACCATACATTTCAGCGAGGGTTTGAACCCCTAACCCCCTCTTATATACGCCACTGTTTTAAACTTTATTAGTTAATACCTATAATATTATTCTAATAATTTAAATCATTTAATTATATGTGTACAAAACGAATTATTGTGTATTTATATTAAAAAATTTAAAATCAACTAAATGTTTTGCTTATTTAAGTTTTCATAGAGTATACCAATCAAAAGTGATAAGGCAGTTGATACTTTTTCGGAGAATAACTAAAATTAGAAAATTAATGTTAAAAAAAAAATACATTGAAGTTATTATTACATGAATTATTACTATGTAATACATATTATTATTTTTATTATATTATTTAACATTTTTTTATACGTATATGGCTAAGTAGTAAGCAAGGTTATTTGAGACTTAAATACCCATTTTATAATATGAGATGTCAACTAAAAATAATATCACGAATAAAAATTAGTCAACTATTAAAATGAATATGTTTTGTTATATTCAGGTGTGTTATGGGCTATGAGATATCTATAAGATATCTACGAGATATCACGGCTAAGTTAGTATGACCATGCCTCGTGTCAAGGGTAATGCGGATGCTACTATGACCATAGTAAGGATAGTAAGCGCACCAATAATTACAGTGCACCAATGATGCCTTTGAGATGTTATTGCACATTCTCAAATTCGTGTCCGAATTTGCAACAACAACAACAAGGACACCTGGTTTTACCCAGAAGGCGACCACACGACGTAAACAAGAGACGCACCACAATATATAAGGGAGCCCGAAGACCAGCAACGGCAGATGTACCAAAGCTATCAACAACTGAGCACTTTCACGTCACTCAGCCACTTATTTATGTTACATGTATTTGTTATATGCAATAAAACATATTACGTTATTAAGTTTAACTTTCATTCAAATTAACCATTTGGATTCAAATCTGATACTGGCACGCAACAGGTGTCACGTCATCCAATAATCAATATGTTAATTTAAAAAAATCAAATCCCCCTCAATGTTCAGGTCTAAGTACACCACTGTAGTACTGAACGGGTTATTAGTTAAGAGTTAAATTTTAATGGGTTGTGGACCTTCCACTAGTTCCACTAAGTACCTAGTTAACACGTTGATAGCGTACTGACGCCAATTGGCGTCATGAGTATCAATCAGCAACGCATTTGACGTCAAATGGCGTCCACAATATCCACAATATATTAAAAGTAAATGGTTTATTACTCGTTACGCGTTGCTTAATGTGGTTTTTTTATTATTTAGCGTGATTAAACGCATGTTTTAAAATATGTATTCGTACGCCGTTTGGATGTATGACCATATAGGAGTAGTTTCTTTGTTATTTTTAGAATACTATTGTTTTTTAGTTTAATCGATATTATTGGACATATCTTTATCTGTTTATTTTTTTATGCATATCCCGACACAATTACAAATAATCTTATTATTGATAGACGATATTATAATAAAACTAGACTTTATTGACAGTGTATAAATATTATTATTTTCGATTTATTTATCGTCAGTGGTGGACGTTAGCTGCTACTCTGGTAAGTTATTTCTTATATTTCGCTATACGATATGACAAATACAAAGTTTGAAATTGATATTTTTCTTTGGTAGGTATTATATTGTTAATTATCATGGATAGTAGTGTTGGCCAACGATATCGATATTTCGATACGATATCGATATCGTGACTTATTTTTGGGTTTTTCGATATCGATATCGAATTAAATATTATCGATATAAAGCGATATTGTTAAAATCAAATTATTATTATTAATCTGATTTATGATTTTTATTATCTAATAGCTATTAGCTATTAGATTCCAAGTGGTATCATAAATATTTATCTTAACTGTTAGAGCATTACTAATAGTAATTTACTATTTATTTTTATCTGTATTTGGTGCCAGTCGGTAGATAATTCCTACAATTCAATTTAGTTCCGATTATTCGTTCGTATTTGTGCATTGCGCGTTTATATTGTATCGTAGACGAAAAACGTAAATTTTATAAAATGAACGAAAACTTTAAATAATCCCACTGGCTGGAGCTAGAAGTAAAATTTGGCAACATTTTGGTTTTCGAGCTGATGTAAACGGAATTATTTTTAAATAAAAAACAAGTAGTTGTAAAAATTGTAAAATTTCTGTTGGATATAGTGGCAATACGACCAATTTAAATTCACATTTACAAGTATGTACTAATGTAAATGTAAATCCAAGTTCTTCAAAATCAAAAACTATGTTTCGTATTTCAAAGACAACAATTCAAAATTATCATTCAAAAGTAAACGTAGTAAGGAATTAACAAAAGGATTAGTAAATTTGTTGTGAAAGATTTGAGACCATTAGTATTGTACATGGAACTGGTTTTCTTGAATTCATGCAAATAGCTGTCCCTGAGTATGTTGTTCCAAGTAAACAAACCATTACGAGATTGGTTGATACGACTGCCCGAAACGAAAGGAATAATTTCAGAACCTTTCTGGAAAATATTCCGCATGTTTCTTTAACCTTAGACTTTTGGACCTCAGCATCAAATCATAGTTATCTAGGCGTGACATGTCACTATTTACAAGATTGGTGTTTACGTACTCGAGTACTAGAAACGGTGGAAGTTCCTGAATCACACACATCAGTAAATATCGTAAACAATTTAAAATATATTCTTAAACACTGGAATATGAGAATAAAGTTTGTGCTTTTGTATGCGACAATGCGGCAAATATGGTACGAGCTATTAATGACATGGGTCAATCAAATTTGGTTAGATGCGCTGCTCATTCAATTCAGCTATCAGTCAATGCAGGTCTCCGACATAATGAAGTAAATGAATTAATGAATAAATTAAGAAAAATTGTTGGCTATTTTAACCGGAGTTCAACTGCTCAAAAAGAACTTGAAGACGAACAGGAAAAATTCGGTGAAAAAAAAAGTAAACTTGTTCAAGATTGTGTAACACGGTGGAACTCAACATTTGATATGATACAAAGTATCCTTAAACACAAAAATTCCGTTAATTCGGTAATTTCTAAAAACAAAAAAATTAACAAATGGTTCGTAGCTTCTGGTGATTTTAAAAATATGAAAGATTTAATAGACGTTTTAGAACCCTTTAAAGTTGTTACTGAAACACTAGGCGGAGAAAACTATACTACTGCATCAATAGTACATAGATTAATCAAAAGCTTATTAAATAATGTACAAGTTCATACCTCAGATTCAAACTTCATAACAGAAGTCAAAACACTCATATCAAATGACCTCAAAAAAAGAAAAGAATTGATGGGTTTAGTTGAGTCTAAAGCATCGGCATTAGATCCCAGGTATCGAAATTTGAAATTTCTGTCTACTGAACAAAAACAAATAGTCTGGAAAGAATTAGAAATTGAACTGAAGAAAATGGTACCCGAGCACGTCGAAAAAGAAAATGAATTTTATATACCCTCAGAATCGGAAATGGAATCTGAAGAAGAAGACTCTCCTCCTCCAAAAAAATTTCGATCCTTAATGGTTGACAGTGATGATGACGATGAAGAAGATGATAAAACGTTAAATCCAATTATTCCAAATTCTCCAATCGATCAACTTGAGGCGTACAAAAATTTAAAAACGAAAATTCCTTACGATCAAAATCCTCTTATCTGGTGGAAAGAAAATGAAATTGTCTATCCAATTGTGTCATTGTTAGCCAAGAAGTACCTAAGTGTTGTTGCAACTAGTGTTCCCTGTGAACGCTTATTTAGTGAAGCTGGACAGGTCATTTCACAAAAAAGAAACAGGCTATCACCGGATAGAGTCAATCAACTTCTATTTTTAAACTCATTTTTCAAATCTGAAGAAATGGCAGAAAGCTTAATGGTAAGACAATAGCCTAAAATAATAATAATAATATATTACTGTTTATAAAATTATAAAATTATTTATTTAAAAGATTTTAAAATACCACTCAATAAATATCATAACTTCATTTATGTTTTAGGAAAAGAACTAGATGAAATTGAAAAAAATTATGAAATTGGAGAAAATAAATAAACAACATTATTACGATATATCGCAAAACGCAAAATCGCAAATCGCGTTCAGTGGGGCCGTACCTTTAGTAATTAACTAGTGTTTACTATTTAATATTTATTATTTATATTTAAAATATATTCATTAATTAAATTTAGTTTAATAGTAATAGTTATTACTTATTATATTTTAATAATTATTTGATATTTTTATTTTTTATTCTGTAATTTTAGTAAGTAAATAAGTAATTAATAAAACAAACAATAAAAATCTGTAATTATGAATTCATTTAATATTACCTATAAAAGTTAAAAGTATAATAATAAATAATAATATAAAATGTAAATATTTTAGTATTGTACATCGATATATCGAAAATATCAATATATCGCGATACGATATCGAGAAAAACTAAACGATATCGATATTAAAAATTATATCGTTGGCTAATGGATAGAGATCAGGCTGGTCCGTCACGACCTAAAAGGGCGTGTGTTGGTAAATTCCCCAATGAACGTGAAATTCAGCTGCTTTTAGACTCCGACGAAGAAGACAATCTTTTTGATTTTGACGATTCTGGTAGCGAATGTAGTGTAGGGATTTTATGTGACGAAAACTCATCTGAAAGCGAAGATGAAGTTGAAGTGCCTAATAGTTTCGATGATGTTTCTAATTATGTTACTCGACCCCCTCAAATTGTTTGGCAAGATAATCCAAATTTTCAACAATTTCCATTTACTAAACAAAAACAACTTCTTGTACCTATACCAGGAGAAGGAAATCCGTATGATTTTTTTAGATTTCTTTTGGACGACACATTTTTGAATTTATTGGTGAACGAAACTAACAAATATGCCGAGTATGAATTTCTTAGACTTGCTGCGAACCCAAGAAGTCGTATATCACTTTGGAAACCAGTTACTCCTGAAGAAATGTTGACATTTATAGGTCTCACTATCCATATGGGAACAATACAATTAAACCGAATAAATGACTATTGGAAAAAACATCATCTTTTTAATTTCACTTGTTTTTCAAACTATATGGGTAGGGATCGTTATTTACTTATTATGCGAAATCTACATTTTTCTGATAACTCTGTAGATTCAAATGATTCTGATAGACTTTTTAAATAAAGACCTTTGATTGATTACTTCAATAACAAAATGAATAATGTGTATTACCCCGGTAAAAAGCTCTCATTAGACGAATCAATGGTACTATGGCGAGGACGTCTTTTATTCAGGCAGTTTATTCAGAATAAACGTCATAAGTACGGTATAAAATTATACATGCTTACTGAGCTTAATGGTATTATAATTAAATTTGCAGTATATACTGGGCTTCTGATGATTTGGGTGGAAAAGGGCATGCGGCAAATGTTGTTTACACCTGATGGACGAAAAAATTAAACACAGGTCACTCAATTTTCATGGACAATTTTTATAATAGTTATGATTTGGCTCAAAAATTGCTCGAAAAAATACCTATTGTACCGGCACATTGAGGGCGAATAGACTAAATACTCCAAAGGACGTAGTAACTGCTAAACTCAAAGTTGGAGAAACAGTTTCAAAATATTCAAACAATGTTATGATAGGAAAGTGGAAAGACAAAAGGGAGGTGACGTACATCTCATCTGAGTTTGAAAATGATATGGTGCCAACGACTAATCGTAAGGGTAGAGAAACTCTTAAACCATTACCTATTAAACAATACAACAAGTTTATGAGTGGTATCGACAGACAGGACCAGATGAATAGTTATTACCCTTTTACAAGAAAAACGATCAGGTGGTACAAAAAGCTAGGCATACATATTATACAAATGCTACTCTTGAACTCGTATAATTTGTATAATCAATATAATATCGGTACAACATTAAGTTTATATGATTTTCGCATAATTGTTCTAAGTAAAATATTACCTAAGCCGGAAAAACCTTCGAAATCGTTGAGCATCGAAAAACATATACCATCTACGCATGGAATGGGTGGAAATGGGAGAAATTTGCGAAAAAGATGTCAGCTGTGCTACAAAAACGGTATTAGAAAAGATAGTACATACTACTGCGACGTTTGCCCTACAAAACCAAGTTTGTGTATTACAACATGTTTTCAAAAATTTCATACAGAATAAATTGCATTTTTTTTTAAATTTTAAATTTTTACATACCTGTATAAGTAATTAATAATAATTAATACTATTCATATTTTTTTATATCGTTTCACACACAATAATTTTTTTTTTTTTAATTTTTAATTTTCAGATAATAAAAATCAATTTTATTAATGGTTTTGTAATACTTGTATATTGTTTATTTAATTATATATATATACTTCCTTGAATTTCTAAAAAAAAATCAACGAAAATAACTAAGACGCCAATTGGCGTCCATGCGCACTGTTGAAAAAAAAATTCAGTGGCGCTAACGACGCCAATTGGCGTCATGAAAGTTCAAAAGCTCAAAGTTGAAAAAAAGGTTAATATGTATTATTGAACACATTTAAAAACTTTTTTCTTAGTACCAAAATTAAATTTGATGAAAAAAGTAACGTACGCACTGGGCGGGAAATGCAAAAAGACATAGCATTATTATCGATTTTAAAAATAATACAGGTATTACCTGTAATACCTTACATAGATATTCTTTACTCTATGGGTATTACCCATGTTTTATGTCCGAATGTACCTTTAAAAATATGAAATATCAAACATTATTTATTTATACTAAGTCTATGGTTTGTCCCATACGGATATTCATACATTCGTACTTTCATAGACGCGTTAGACAGCCATACCCGCTACAGTTTGTACCTGGACTTGGCTTTGGTCAGTTACACACTAGCATCCAACTAAATTTTGTTTGGTGCTTAAACTTTTCAGTTTCCTATTTTACGTAAGTCATATTATTGTGCATCGATGTTTGTGATTTTAAAACTTAAAATTCTGGACAGTAGATACGTTTAATATAAATATGAAACTTTGTTTTAAATTCAAATAACATATTATACATATAGTAGGCAGTCAGAATAAAAACTGTTAAAATTATTTGTGATACGCATTTACTTATACAAATCCAAGAAAAACCTTGTAAACTAACTAAAATATTAATATTAGCAGTTATCTGTATAAAACAACAGTTACAATATAGAAGACACCGAACTAACAAATTATTTAATACAATAATTGTATTGAGGTACGTATAATTACTTAGTTTATTTTTTAAGTGCTTAAGATTTTTGGTACCTATATGGGTAATAATATAAATTATAATATATAACTATTACTCTACTCAACTATCCTACCCAAAAACTACTATATTTTATGTTGGGCTAAAAAGCATAGACAAATGAAAATTATTGATGAGAATATCAGCATAATAATATTAATTTGTCTCTGAATCACACAAGTTTACCACATAGGTTTTCACCTATAACGGACCTCTTTATATCAACTTTGAAAAATAATTTTTTAAATTTTAAATAGATATTTAATTGTTTTTAGACTGTAATTGAATCAAACAAATCAATATACTTAAACTCAAAAATATTATTTTTTAATGGGTGATTTTTCTCTAATATACTTACCAAACTTCATGTTTTTTAATTCATTAAAATTCAACTTCATCCATGATACAATAAATACTTAAGTACCTTTTAAAGGTGATGGAATATATTATTAATTTATATTAACTATATATTACCCATGTTCTATTTATAATATTTACTAATAAAATTCTTATTAGTATAAAATATTATTCAAAATGTAGGCACACAGGTACTCATTTTACTTTACATTGAGAATATATTAAAAAATGTATACTTCCATAGGTTATTTAAATCCTGTGATGTATTTGAAAATGAAACAATCTTGGCCAAATTGTGTATAATTTGACAATCTGCAATAAAACCACAATAAGGATTCTATGATGAAACCATCTTCACTTAAGCTATTAATCATCATTTCACATAAAACCATACTTCTATGTATAGTATTTCTATACCTTTGAGCTTGTATAGTATTTAAAATTCTGTATTAAGACAGTATTGCGAGATACTCAGTTACGGGAACATGACTGTGGACGTGAACATATGACTGACCGAATAATAGCTGTAAATATTTAATAAGTAAGTACTAACAAGAAATTTGAAGATATCTTCGATCAACTACCCACATGGATATCAATCTACATTTAACATTTTAACTATTCAGTATATTATTATAATTTATAAGATATTTTATAAGTAGTACAATTGATTTTAAAGTAGACTATTTTAAAATTAATGGTAGTACTAACAATAAATTAACTTTTAGAAAAAAATTTAAATTAAAATAAAGTTTTAATATTACTAATCTTTGCCGGGTTATTATAGTTCAAGATAATTACTAACATAGTTGTAAACCATATAATCATGCATTCAGGTATTAATAATTGACATTATAAAAATATATAATTCTAATAGTGAACAGTTACATATAAATGATTAACACATTGTAACATAGGTACTGTAGAGTAGGTAGATCAAGTGTATTACATAGGTATGGTATGCTTTTATTTTTAAGGAAGTAGATATCTAGTGATTAATTAAAACACTCGCAAGACATTATCAACTTTAGTATTTAAATATTTTTTAATCTTGATTTAAGTGTAATATCAGCTCATATTTGTGTGCATATTATGTAAATATTGGTTTAAATGAACCACAGTTATCTTATACCTAGAATTTTGTAACTCGCTAGGAATGAAGGTTCTGATTCGTATATTTACCCTACATATAACACAAATAATTGAAAACAATTTAATTAATTTTTTAGGAACTTTTATAATTGCAATTTCTTTGAAGTTTACAAAGAAATTACAAGTCTAGGACATGTAATTTAAAAGACACATTTGTTTGGATTTTTTTTTGATGTAGTTACCTATTAGTTTACAATTATTATAATTTAACGTATATTTAAAATTAAAATTAGTTTTTAAGTGAATATTTTTGTTACCAAATGCGTATAGCAAAGTCATATTCAAGGTTACATATTGGACACTTTTGTGTTTGCAATTGCGACAAACAATCAACACATAGAACTCTATGCCCACAAGGAACAAGTGCATGCGACCTTGGGGCCACTCTGCAGACCACACAAATATTCTCTTCATCTTGTCCTTGTGGGTAAAGTTCTAAAAGATTTTCCGGTACTTGCACAAATGGAATTTCTACTTCATCGTTGGAATCATTATGAAAGTCCTGCCATATATTCATTTCTGCGTCCTCTGGGATAATAAAATCTGGGTCGTCTTCATCTAGAAATTATACATTATAATAAATAATAATTGCATTTTAATTCAAGAATCATTAAAAGTAGATAGGTATGTAATAATATTGTAATTAGTATCATATAATTATAATAATAAAAGATGTATGTGATAATTAGATAAAAAAATATGTTTTATACTTATATTCCATAGGTATTATCTTCAACAATGTTGACAATACAACCAGCTTCTGCAACAACAAGGGGTGGTGGATCTACTATGTCATCTATGAGAGGGACATTGACCTTAGCAGCCTGCAATGGGACATGTAAAGGCATATTCCCTAGTTCCTGCTCTTCATCGGAACCTAGTATTATTATAATAATTTATATATTTATTGTTATACAAATTAATAAATTATTATTATTATAAAGAAAAGTAAGTATATAATATTGATAGACTTTGTTAAATAATAAGTATTCTATAATAGAGTTGTAGGTAAAACTTTTTGCTGCCCTAAGAATTATTAAAAGGTCTTGTACACATACTTTGAATTTCATCTCTCCAATTTAGCTCTCTTTCCAAATATCCATCGGTAGTATGAGAGCACTATATTAAAAATTCTTGCACTGAAATTGCTCCAGTGGCTAATAAAGCAGAGGAATTTTAGATTCTTATAGAATTCAATATGAATTTGGTTTTAATTCCTCTGGTTGTTTGCAATCATCCAGCCAATTGCTGAACAACAATATGTTGTTTCAACACAATATTGTTTAGGTGTTCTATAGCCAATAAGTTATTTTTAAATAATTATTATGATAACCTTTTTCATGGTCGGTCTTAAGGAACTATGCGCCCTGGGCAAGGAAAATTAATGCCCCTTCTTGTGTAGCGGTTCTCAAATTTCCCAAATTTGTACGTACCACCTGACCATTTTTTTGCTTTTTTTGCTTACTAATAACAATGTATATGCTTATGTTTTTTATGAAGTGAAATTCGGAAATTCACAGACCAATTAATACCTGAACTCTGAAGGTGCCCTGGGCGATCGCCCAGCTCCACCCACCCCCTTTTTTTTTTTTTTTTTGTGGCATCGCAACATGGAGACCGAACTGTTTGCACATTACTTGGTCCACCCCTAAGACCGGCCCTGAGTCCTTTTTAATTAAAAACTTAACCTATACCTACTGTTCTTAAACTACAATAAAGAAAAATAGTATTTGCAATAAATAAGTATTATAATACTTAGTCAGCATATAAGTGAATAGTAATATTTATAAAGTATTAGTGAAATTATTTTAACTTAAACATTTTAAATATTCTATTTATAAATATTGTATGTATTAACTTAAATGGACATTGTGTTGTATAATATTATTATATTTAATAGATTCAAAAAATGTTATGTATAGAAATTCAATTATTCAAATAATAATTTTTTATCTTGTAGTATTATAGTAAATTATAAAAGTTATTTATATTATTAAGTATCACATTAAATAAACTACTTTTGAATGTTTAGTACTTTAAAATATAAATAAAAATTGTTAAAAATTTGAAGATTACATTAAATTTTAATAAGTACTTAAATGTTTTTAAATATTAAAAATAAATCATTTCGTTTATTGACATTTTCAGAGGGGCTAGTTTTTATTATTTTAAACTAGTTAATTAAATATGATATTAGGTATAATAAAAACTGTTTTTAATGACTCACCTAGAATTTTCCATAAGTTTGGATGCATCACTTGAAACGTTTGTTTCAAGGATGAATGGAAACTCTCAATACTATTGTTTGTACGGCGTGGTTGGTCGTAAACCGAAAAACATTCGGGACCCTTTCTTGTGATCCAAAAGCTATTTTAATTTCAATATTTTATATTTGAACAACAGGTACAATATTTTTAATTATTTTTATATTTTACCTTGAAAAGTAAGTAAAAAATCTAGGCATCTGCACATGGTTGGCTTAGGCATATTTTTTACTTCTTGATAGCCTCTCTCTATTTATTGATGTGGTAATAGGGCTAAGGCTGCCATCATTTTTAAGCACATTTTTGCTTGAATATTATTTTTTACATATGCTGTGTAGCCCAATTTTTTTATTTTCCTCTGTAAGCTCTAAAATGTTTTGTACAGTTTTTAATTAATATGTGAATTGAAATGAAACCTAACTCAATCATGGGGAGAAGTAAAAACTTTATTTTTTTTACTTAATGCACTAAATTATATGCTTTTCAGGTTTAATTTCAAGCTGATGAAGAGGTCTACGGTTATTATTTTTTAATATATTCAGATGATTCATTAGTTCTACCCAAATTCTTCCTACGTTATCCGTATAATACTATTAAAGAAAGTAAATTTAATTATCTAAAAGTATTGTATTTAAGTTCCTTTATTAACTAAAATTATTAGGAATATAGAGGGCCTATAAAAAGCCAAATATATTGTATGTTCCTAAAATTTGTGTTTGACTTAGTTGCCCAACAAGTTTTTATAAATCTTGAATTAACTAAATTATTATTTTTAAATATATTATGGTACAGAAGTAAACAGTACCTATGTAACATATTTAAAAATATGAGTTAATTAATTTTAGTTATTTCAAACCTGCACAAAATGGAACCAGCAGGACAATATTGTTGCTTCAGGATAGGTCTGTTGAAACGCGTTATGAAGTCCAGTTTCAAAGTCTATCATTACTGATGTGGGCCTTATATTTGGGAATTTTGTTTTAAATTGCCCAAGCACTTTTCGGTATGCAACCTCAGTTTTAGTTTCCATCAATATAAAACAAATTGGGATGGACTAAAGTAAAACAACCAAGATCAATTAAATTAGTATATCAATATAATATTAAGAATAAAAACTGATTGTTCTCACATGGTTTTGCAGAATTAAGTGGATAATAAACAGCTGACGTCAATGTGGCATAGATGGCACTACTTTGAATGTCCCATCTGCATGTAATTCTGTTGCACCTTGATTGACAACTGAATCAATTAATTGTTGACAAGCGAATATGACACTAAAATTGCCATTACCATCTACAATCCATTCTTGGTAAAATGGTTGATGATTACACTGATATCTATTGACCATATTCACCAAACAGAACAGTAAGTATCAATTTAATTTAATTTAATTTAAATATTTAGACCTAACCTGTTCATATTCAGGTCTAAATATTCTCCCAATTCTCTTAACGTTTGCGCATCAAAGATACGGCAGTTGGCCAAGAGTACAGCATAGCTGCATGTGGATTTCTATAAAGTTTTATCATTGTATTTAATTAATTTATAATGATAAATCGAATCTATCGAATCGTGTTAAAAGTATGGATTTTAATTATTAAACATTTTACCTTACGGATTCCTCGTCATAAATTAATTTTAATGGATCAGTTTCTAATTTAGCTCTGTCCAACAAAATGTTTCTAAACATTTTTTTTGTCTCATTAGAACTAAAATTGTTGTCATTAGCATTATGGGTATGAGCTTTTTTAGGTATGATTGTACCATCTGCTAGTTTTATTGCTGTACCTTTACAATAAGTATTTGGAGTGGCGCATAAGTAATAACTGAAAATTATAATGTTATTAATAATTACATACAATTAAGTACCTAAGTAGAAGAAACCATTTATTTTATATCTTACCGTTTACCATCTTTAGTAGTCTTGGTACATTTGTAATGAAATCCCTCATGATTCATTTTCAAAATTTATTAAATCAATGTTAATAAAATCAATGTAAAAAAACTATTCAACACTTAAATAGAAACTAGGTAGAAAGAACTTAAATATTTTTAAATATACTGATATTCTTTGTGACAAATTATTTTAACATTAAAAACCAATAAAAAAGTAAAAAGCACAATTTAAAATTATTAAGTGAAACAAAGATCAGTATATTATATTGATGATCAACTCAAATAAAATGTGCAATAATGATTTTTTTTTTTTTAATTTTAGGTTATTTAGGTTTTTTTTAAAAATTGAAAATCTATAAATAGCATTTTTCATGCATAATTATAATACAAACATGTTATGGATGTACCAAAATGATATTTGTTATCAAGAACATTGATAATTCTGATTTAAGAAGACCCGTATAAAATTAACATTCAAATTACGTTCTGGCAATACTATGTAAATTTAATAAAAAAAATATTTAAAAACGTATTGAGATGTGAGAATATAATGGCATCTTAATAACTTAAACCACATGTACAGTTAATGCTACTTAGTACTTATATTAAAATACCTTTCATTAAATGTTTATTGTAACTTGGGATACAGTCTGAACTATTCTCTAATCTCTAATTTTTAGAGTAAATGGTGATGTGCTATTGTGAACACTGGACTTCAGTGTCAATAATATCATACCTATGTATGTTGGTGTTATACTGCTATTGGTAACCAGCTAGAGATTAATACTTCCCAATACTTTGTTTACAGTTACAATTGTGTTATTTGACAATATATTGATGATAAATACTAGAATGCATGAATGTAGTGGGTACAGATTTATGTGTATTGTATATCAAAGAATATAATATTTTGTATCTTAACAACGTGAATATGTTTCTTATTTGTATGTAAATGTTAAGTTCAATATAAATGTATAATAAATCTATAATTAAGTACATCATATTGTTTTATTCTCGTGTAGTTTTGTAACTGTCAAATGAATAATTTAATATTTTTTTTTTGTTTATCGGCATATCGTTCGTTAATATTGTATTTGAAAAATTTTGTATTAAACATATGAAGTTGTTGTAATATTTCAGTACCTATGTATAATAATGTTATATTGTGATGTTTTAATATATTTAATTTACTAATTTACAACAAATATTGTTTAAATTGATTGAATACATGTGATAAATATATCTAATGCATACAATTTAATTTGCTATAATTATTTTTAAATAATTTTAAAATCTTCTTAATGACTTAAACCCTATATATTTTCCACTCTTCTTAAAACAATTGTTTATACTGTTAGGTTAGGTGTTCATAGGTAAATTAGTTGTTAAGTAATAAGTCATTACTAGTTCCAAATTACACTCAAGTTATCTATCTGAATGCGAGATGTAAGATATATATTTTATAAATGAATAACTACTTACTAAATAAGTTACTAAATATTATTATTTTAAATTTTATTAAATTTTATTTCTTCAACAAAATAATGACACTAAAAAATAAATAGTTTATGAGGGCAATGTTTTATAATGAGCTATAAGTAGTTAGAAACTAGAAGTACTAACATTAATGTAAATTAAGTCATTTTTTTTATAAAATATTACATATTTGTTATTATTAGGGGCTAGGGTTAGGATTTTAATGACCCTAGGAACTTTACAATATGCCCAAAAAAATTAAAAATTCACATAATATATAATCACATAATATGCTTACCTTATATAACCCAAATAGTTAATATTGATATTTCAAAAAAATCTACCAATTATTGCCTATTTAAATGTAACTTTAAATATCTACGTCAGTGGTTCTTCAGAACTATTTTTTTTTTTGTACTTTTTAGATGTATTATCAATCAGTCATGTACCAGTATACCACTAATGACTATAAATAGAACGATCCTAATTGTACAACTAAATACTTTACTTTTTAGTTAAATACATATAAGTGTTTTTATTTCCTTCCTTTTTAGTAAAAACAACTTGTGTGTATCTGTAATTAGATGTTTTATTTTATTAATATGAATGACATGATAATTTATCTTAATATATACAAATCTTACCTGTAAGTAGATAAACAACAATTTAAGGTTTATACTTAAAGGTCTTAATAATCTTTCTTATACTTATACTATAAAATGAATTAATTGACAATTGTAAAGTTTTATATTAAGTTTAATATTACAATATAAGTTTTATGTTAACTCATCTTGACTGATATCAACCAGCTGTAATCATTAGACACAGTGTGGTTGATAACAGCAGACAGCCTAATCTTATTGGGTAACAATTAATAAACAAAGAGTACATTTCCTTTACATCTCCCCCACTAGGGGAAGAAAATTTTCAAACAAATTTTCATTAAACATTATACTTGCTTGATCATCGTCAGTCCTTTCGTCTCCATATTCGTTTTCCTCCACTGCAGGTGCTGGAATCAGTTTAGTCATATGGTACAGATTTGATTCTGATTTTTTGTGACCAGTGTTTACTCTATAAATTTAATTTGACAATTTTTCTGTAATTTCATATGGTCCAATTTTCAACTCATCAAGTTTCTTTCTATTTAATCTATTGCCATTTTCCACAAACACTTTATCCCCAATGTCAAATTCAAAATGTTTTCTATTTTTGTCAAACAATTTCTTGTTGTAATTGTGTGATATTATTGTGTTTTTTAATGCTCTTTTCCTGTCTTGTATCCAACAGTATTCTGGGTGTTCCTGCTTTAACTCCTTTGGCAAGATTGTGACATCAGTACCGTTCAACAAATACTCTGGTGCAAATCCTGTTACTATGTGCTCAGTCTCATTATATTTTTTCACACATTCATGTGCAATTTTTGTCCATGCCATCCTTCTCTCCTTTCCATTTATCACAAATCAGTAGTATACATTTGTATGTTCTGCGCACTTTTGACTGCGGAGATTTTTAAAATTTAAGGTATAGTTTCCGCCTTTAACCAATTATTTTTTCCCCTGTTACACATAAAGTTTAAGCAGTGTATACACAATTCAACACTATTTATTTCCCTTGTAAATTAAACATTCAGGTTACACTGTAATTTAATTTTTTTAATAAATTATAGATAAAAGTCGTTTTATTTAATTCATTCCAGTTCAGACAGTTCAGTTAATATTCAACCATCGTTCAATCAGGTTCTGTTAGTTTTAATCAAGTTTAATTCATTTAAGTTTTTTTTATTTTTTTTTTTATAAAAAATGAATTTTCATCAAATTAACAACAGTTTTTGTTCACTTGTTTCGTTAGTACGAAACAATGCATATCCTACATATCCAGAATTCACTACATTTATATCAAGATTGAAAACATTCAATTTATTTCCGTTGACTTCATCTCAAGATAAATACTCATTAGCTGAAAGCGGTTTTATATATTCAGGGAAAAAAGATATTGTTGAATGTTTTTGCTGCGGTCTTATATTGCATCGTTGGGAAAAAGAAGATAATCCATGGATTGAACACTCAAGATGGAATCCGAAATGTGTTTTTGTATTATTATCAAAAGGAAATCAGTTTGTTGAAAATGTAGTAAAAAAATATGGTAAGATTATCGATATTTGTGATTGTGATTGTGGATCTAGGTCATATGATACTGTTGTTTAGTTCATTTAATAAATATTTTTTTTTTTTTAACTTTTTATATTTCAATAAAAAAAAATCTGAATTTAATAAACTTAAATGTGTTAATAACTTATTTAATACCTCGTGAACGTATAGCCTAGTGGGATAACGCGTCTAATTTAAATTTAATATGTTAATGATTTTTAAAAAATGTTTCAGGTTCTATCGAATTAGGTATTACCTAAATTTGCATACTCGTTGTAAACGTGTTAAGATAGCTGATAATTTTTTCTACTCTGTTAATGTAAACCAATCAACTATAGTTTTATATTCTAATGATAATTATATAACATTATCTCATATTGATCTTCATCGTTTGAAACAATTAAAACATTGTATTGACTTGTATATTGTTGAAAAACAGAAAAAATTGGAATCATACCAAAAAACGTTTGATACAGCTTATACGTTAATTAAGTCTGACGTAAATGGGTTACCATCATCTTGTCAACGAAACGAATTTACAAATCAATATATTCAAAATTATGATTTCAGCTACAGCAATATACAAAGTGAAGATTGTTCATTTATGTACGAGTTATTACAATTTCATTTTAATTCATTGTCGAACACGATACTACAAGATTTAGTGATGTAATATAAAAAAAAGTTTCTTAATTTATTTTAATTTATCGTTCTTGTTAAAAAAAAAAAATGTGAAATTAATACCACTTATATACTAACTTTCAATATTTTTATTTTTATTTTATTTTTATTTTTATTTTAACCTATAAATGAATTATTATTATTTTTTTTTTTTTATCTAAATAATAAAAAAATAAATATAAATATAAAAAAAATTTTTTTATCAAATAAAATTAATCCAACACCATATCCTATTACATACATTTTATAAGTTTATTTTTTTTGGTCTGTGTCTGAGAAGCTTCTTGACGGGATGTCGCATCAATTTGTCGAAAACAGATTGAATGAGCGTCACCATTTCTTTGGCTGTAGTTAAATCATCTGGATGCTGTCCTGTTAAAGATATTTTGAGTGAGCATTCAGCATGCTTCCATCTAAAAAAGTTAGGTTAGGTTAAATTAAATTTTATTATAAATATTTCACTTTAGTTAAATATATATATATATATTATTATTATTATTACCTATCTTGCAGAGCAACATTAGCAATTTTAGCACATTTATAATGTGCTATAGTCCAGTAATCTACAGCCGTATTGTCTACAGGTGTCTTAACCGTTAATGAACAATCATCCTTTTTTATATTCAAGGTGTTCTCTGCATCGGTTGGTATAGTTGGATCTGTTATTAAATCTAATATTTTTGCTGTATAACAAATAGCAGTGCTCTATGAAATAATAATTAAATTATATTTTTTTACTTTTTCGTAGTATGTCATAAATTTATATAACTCACCTTTTTCGTCTTTTTCAATACCGGTTTCTTCTCCGGTTTTAAAGCTAACCTTTTCGATGTACCTTTTTTTTGAGATGTTGTTGCAATATTATCCTATAATTAAAATAGACGATAAGCTGATGACGGTTTACAAAATCAATTTTTCATAAAATATTTAAAATTTTTAAAAAAAAAAAAAAATGTCTTTTAATTAAAATAATTACCTATATATATATATTGTGATAAAAAAAAAAAAAAAAAAATGTTTTTTTTTTACTTACTTCGGACAGTACAACCGACTCCTCGTCATCGCTTTTAAATGAGTAGCAGGACATTTTTTCAAAATTAAATTAATTTTATTAAAAAAAAGTCTAGATTGTAAAATCTGTTGAAGTATATTGAATATACTGTATCGATGAGTCTCTTATATATGTAACCACTTCTACTCCTCCTCTTAAGTCTAAAATAATCAGTTCAGCTAAAACACTAACTAGAATAAAATTTGAAAGGTACGTCTTTTCAATTGGAAAAAATAGAATGTAATAACAAGTGCGATTTGTATCTAAAAGAATGTAATTGACTTCTACATTTCAATGTCAGATTTGAAAGGTTATATAAAATTTAGCAAGGTACGTAAATTTAGCAAGGTAAGATTAAAATTAAATAATTGGTCATAGTAAACATGAAATAGAAACTTATAGTCGAATTTCCTGTTTACCATGACACGTACGTATACTTTGGAGACTATGCTCAAATAGTTTAATATAAAAGCGGTTGTGGTAGTATTAAGAATTAGACATACAGCTAGTTCAGTAAAAACACTATGTAGTAATCCGGCATATTACATTACATCATTCCTGTTGCCCTGAGCTGATATTAGTTGGTTAGATTTAGAATAATGAATATTAATATATTAAATAATTGGATTACGAACATGGTTTTAATAATCGTTTATATATATTTTAAAGATTAAAAATATGTATTTAAATAATTGGTTATAGTAAACATGAAATAGAAACGTATAGTCGAATTTCCTGTTTACCATGACACGTACTTTACATTACACGTATTTTGGGGGACTACACCCAAATAGTTTAATATAAAATGGGTTGTGGTAGTATTAAGAATTAGACATAGTTAAGCCTCACTCACGCATAGACCGGTGACATTGTTCTATACTTAACAATACATCGGGCTTGCTTTTATTATATACATTGTCTCAGTGAATAAATAACTTTTAATTCAAACTTCCTACACATAGGACAAAGTGGACTTCGTCGTTAAATCGTGCTGAGCCATCTTCACCAAGACCGGTTCACTACAACTAGAAGCCAGTATATTTTTTTCAAGCATCTACACGCTAACAGAAATGTAAGTACTCCCCGAGTAGCATTTATATTGTTCAGTGTCGGTTTTTTTAAACAGTGCATTTTAAACGGTTCAAACACGGTGTGTGAACTGCGTTTTAGTGTATGTTTTAAACTTAAAATTTAACCATTGTTTATGGTCAGTTTTACCGACACTGAATAGCAGTGGCGCCGAAGACTGTGGTCAAGTATGGCAAGCGCCATACTTAATTTTGAGGTGGGTATAGGCGTAACAAAACCTTAAAGTTAGAGGACTTCAGCCCTAGAATTTTTATACCTAATAAATAAATTAATAATATAATATTATGTGTATTGTTATGACATTCAGATCATTTAATAGACATATAACAAGTCAACGATTGATAAAATATGATAATATACTGATTTGCTACCTTATAGCTCAATTACCACGGTATACGATAACTATATTAAAGTGCATGGGTTACAAGCCTGCAACAGCAAAATATTTATAATAATAATTATATTGTTGACATCTATTTATGTTTCATATTCCGGATTCCCAATATAAATTATAAATATATAATGTTCAACGTTCAGTATCTCACCAATACCAATAAATTATATTGATAATTATTAGGTACGGAAACTGGAAAGTGTGTATGGAAATATTGTCTTATTGAGTGATCGTTCTTGTTATATTTATAGACATTTTAAACTTTTGTTTGCCTAGTTTCTTCCGTTTTTGTAAAAAATATTGTTAATACGTTTAAATATTATTATAATTATAAAATTTAATAATGTCTAATACAATCTGTGAGTTTTGTGGTAAAGTTCGTTCTGATATCAATTGGACAAATTGGAAAAGGCACATAAATGCTTGTGCGAAAAAAAATTAAAACCTAATTATACTGAAACGTCTGAAGCAATATTGAAGAATACAAAAACGCCATATAGTCGACCAGAAAAAAAAATTTCAATGTACTTTAAAGCAAATGTAAAAGTAAGCGAATAATAGACAATAGTTATCATATTTTTAAGTAGTAAGGTACATACATACATTATAAGGTAAGTATTAACGCCTATTACTTTTTTACTTTAGCAGTTACTCAGTAATATTGAGGAAGGTAACTAAAATTGTATAATCCAGGTCTTTAAAAAGAGTTATTAGTATAGGTAGTATTTTATAATTTTACTATTTATGCATATGCAATTACTTATTCATTTTATACTTTGTATAAGTAGTTTTTAGTAAAATATATTATTAGTTTGAAAAACTAGTTTATACAACTTATAAAATAACATATATTTTATGTAGTAGATATTTTTTATGGCAATAAAGTAATAGAAACAATTAAAAGTCTTAATTTACTATAGGTAATCTACTAGCATATATAAATCAGCCCAATGAGCCATTCAAGCCATTTAAAAATCGTATTGTGTCTGTACGGGTGTCAAATAAGAATATTTATGTGTGTCTTAATTTACATAACATTTGCCCAATAATATTTTTTTAATGGCTGTAGCTCCTTTTATATATTATTTTAGTAATTGCACACAGCTATAAACTAATATATACCTAGTTATAAGTAATAATAACAATCCATAAATTATAGAAAGCTATAGGTACACATTTTTATAGTGCATTGCTAAGAGCAATTATGATACCTAATTAAAAATATATTAATTAAATTTTTTTTTTTTAAATAAAACTAGGCACCTAAAAGTGTGATATCAGATATGATATAATATAATATGTACCAAACCTTTCCTATGTATAGTATTTTTATTAAAAATGTTTGACCATTTTAGATTCCTCAAGAAAATGTTGATAGTCTATTAAAAACAGATGATATCAAATGTGATGTTGCTAAATTGTTATTGAATGCTACTGTAGTTCATGCTGAAGATTTAGAAAATCATATAAATGAAAATGAATACCAAGTAAATTAAATCCTTAATTGTTTAACATTTTTACAATGTTACACACAATATAGGTAAAAATGTAAAAGGTTTTTAATTTTTATTTTTAATGTATTTTAGAATCAAACAAATGATGTTAATAATTCAATATCTATTGATGAAATTACCGAAAATGAATCTAATTCATTAATAAATAATTATACAATTAAAAATGTTAATTCTACTTCAATTACTATAAACGATGGTCATGTAAGTTGTAATTTTGTAATTTTTAAGTACTTAATAAATAATTACAAATTTAATTCTTGATTATGCCATAATTATTTTTTTGCACCTTCTATTTATATTTTACTGCTTTTATGTTTTTAACCATTTTCATTATAGAAAATAATCCAATTTTCAATGATAATATAGCATATACATGTAAAATACAAAAACCTTTTTAGTTATTTAACTTTCAATTTTCATACTACAAACTTAATAGTTGAGTCTAATTAGTAATATTATTTTTTTTACAAAAATTTTATGTTATGGTAAAATAATACCTTTATATCCAACATTTTATCTGTGTATAATAAAATAAAAATGTTAACACATTTCTAGATACCCCAATCAAATGTTAGTAATTTGAAAGATATGGATAAAAACAATAGTGATGATGGGGATGTATCAGAAAAGTTATTGGCCACTTCTGAAGTTAATGCTGATTTACCATTAATAAACGTAAATCAATATACTATGCTAAGTTAAAATCTTCTTTAAAATTTCATAAAAATAAAAGTATTATATTATGTATTTTTAGAATCAAGAAATCAATTTACTAACAAGATATGAGAACATTGAAAACAGTGATAATGGATCTGAATTTCTAGAGAATATTTCTATCATTAATAACTTTGATGATTCAGTATCAACTATTTTAAATGAATATCAAGTATGTAATTTAATGTTATATTATGATTTGTTTAATACTTTGCTTTTTTTTATACTACTTATTTGTTTTTTAATTTATAGTTTGATACACATAGTCATGAATTAGAATCATTATCAAATTCATTTAAATGGAAAAATGACCCAACTATTTTTTTAAAAATAGCCCGTTTAACTCCAGAAATGATAAATATGATTTTAAAATTGGGCCCATGTCAACCAAAAGCTAAAGATTTACCAAATTCTCAATTTCCCAAAGTTGGTAACAGATGCTTTCATGAAGCTTGGTATTACAGAAAGTTACCTGATGGAACCATGATGCATAGAGATTGGTTAACTTATTCTCCTGATATAAACCGAGTATTTTGCTTACATTGTATGTTATTTGGAAAGAAAAGTAAGAAAGCCTGGGTATCAGATGGATTTTGTAAATTCCAAAATGGGTCTATATCCTTAATGAGTCACGAGACTACTGATGCACATGTAGAAGCTTCACTTAAAGTAAAAATGAGGGAATTAACGTTACCATTAATACCATCAATAGTTGAAGAGCAAAAGAAACAAGTAGCCTTTAATCGTGAAATAGTAGGACAGTAGATAGAAATAACTAAATATCTGGGATACCACTCATTGGCTTTTCGAGGTCATCGAGAACATTGGTCGAATATCAATAAAGGTAATTTCAAAGATTTGGTCGAGCTTTTGGCAAAGTATTCTCCAGCTATTTCAATTCATATTTCAAATCTTCAAATAAGTGGCAGAAAAGAACTTTCATTTATATTTTGGCAACGTCAAAATTTACTTATAAATGCTCTAGCACAAGAAATATTAGTTATTATTAAATTTGAGATCCAAAATGCTAAATTCTTCAGCATAAGTATAGATTCTACTTTTGATATATCTAAAAGAGAACAAGTTTCATTTGTGATTCGGTATACAAAAGAAGAAAAAGTATTTGAAAGACTGATTTCCATCAAAGAATCAATATTTACTACTGGCCAAGCTCTTTTTGATCTGTTTATAAAAGTTATGGAGTACAATCATTTAGATTGGAAAAGTTACTTAGTTGGACAGTCTTACGATGGGGCAGCCAGCATGCAAGGTAAATACAATGGCCTACAAACAAAAATCAAAGAGGTAAATCCTCAAGCAATATTCGTTTGGTGTGATGCCCATAGACTTGATTTGATAATAACTTCTGCAGTTGGTTCATGTGCTAAAGCTGTCGATTTATTCGGAAATATGGAAAAACTATTTACTTTTATCAGTTGTAGTAAGAAACGAATTTCTATGTATCGTGAAAAACAAAAAAAACTATATCCAAATGCACGTATAAGGGCATTAAAAAAAGTTGAAACCACTAGATGGATGTCTCAAGCTTATGCTCTAACAACTGTGCTTGAAACACTGGATTCCATTTTAGAAACTCTAGAAGATATAAAAAGTTTAGAAGGACAAGTTGACTTTAAAACAGGTGCAGAATGTACAGGGCTACTTTGTTTTTTGCAGTCTTTTAATTTTTTATTGACAGCACATATTTTTAAAACAGTGTTTGACTTTATTGAACCTGTTAGTAGAGCTTTACAAGCTCATAATATTGATATACTTATGGCTATTGAACTAATAAAGAAAACAGAAAACAATATTAAAGGTTTAAGATCTAGTGATGTGTTTTTCAATATTTATGAATCAGTCAAAAAAATTGCCAAAGATAATAATTTTGAATTTGAACTGACCTTACTAACAAGAAGAGTCAGACGAGTTCCACGTCAGTCAGGTGAATTATCTAATGATGAACAAATAAACGATCCTGTGATGGCTTATAAAATAAACACATATTTTATAATTATTGATAAAGTGTTATCAGAACTTAATAAACGGTTTAATAATAACTCTATTATGATAGCAAAGGATCTATCTTTATAACAATTAAAGTAATTTCTAGTACTAAGAAAAATAAAAATATACCTGTTGATGCATTTTCTTCTATCTGTAATAATTATAACCAAATTCTTAATAAAGAAGATATTGTACGAGAATATGAACAACTTGTAAAATCAAATATTACTTGATATCTTTAGATAAAAATGTTTCTATCGTTTTAAATGCATTATCAGATGAGTCAGATTCAAGCAGTTCATCTTGCTCTGTTGATGAAAGTGAATATGTTAATGATTCTCAAAGTATTTTGAAAACATATCAAATATTTATTAATAAAGGGTTACTAAACATTTTTCCAAATTTATTTACTGTTTTAAAAATTGGTGTTACATTACCAATTTTTAGT
Source organism: Aphis gossypii (assembly GCF_020184175.1). NCBI lineage: Eukaryota > Metazoa > Arthropoda > Insecta > Hemiptera > Aphididae > Aphis > Aphis gossypii. Next base: position 127,024 of record NW_026083054.1, read on the forward strand.
GCATCGCCAGAGAGAACCTTTTCAAAACTTAAATTAATAAAGACAAGACTTCGTTCTACTGTGATCCAAGATCGCCTTGAAGATTTAATGATCATTTCCTGTGAATCTAATATAAAAACGGATACTGACAAAATTATTGACAACTTTGCCATGAGGTCTTCTGTTTTGACAAAAGCTCTGACTTATTAAAATTGTAAGATAAGTTTAGATAATGTATTATTATTTTTAAAGTTATTATTAATTAATAATAAATAAATATAATATTTAATATTTAATTTTTTAGTTATTATTATTATTTATTTTTATTTTTATTTGAAATGTTATAATATAACATTAATATATATACATTTATATATCATTTTTTTTTTTTTTATATTATATTATAATATTATGTAATTATTAAACAAAATTGGTTACCTACATAAAATATTGACCAAGCTTTTTTAATTTAATATACATTTATAAAAATAATAATTCCATGGTAACATAATTATCTTATAATATAGTATTTTATTTTAATATTTTATGAAATTAACATAAATAATAAAAAAAAAATCAGGGAACCTATTTGTTAGTTTGTCTAGATATCATGCATAAAGTGTATTTCATCATAATCCATGTTATTGTGTAATTGTTTTGTATAGTGTTGTTGGGGGGTGTGGGGGGCGAAGCCCCCACAATTTTTTTAAAAATAATAGGTGGGTAGGTGGTATAGCTGTACCTTATCAACCTGCCAGACTACTTCAAATTTAGTTCGGCGCCACTGCTTCAGTGCTGTGAAAGTGCAAATGCACCGATGGCAATTTGATGGTTCAGTGAACGTGTTTTTACACCGTCGGTAAGTTCACAGAATGTTTGTGAGCACGGTTATATTATAAAATTTATAACTTATAATATACACGGTTAGAGTCGGTGTTTCTGACACTGGACGGAGCTTATCGTTTGAATGCGCATGCGCAGGCTAGTATGATAATATTATACTGATTGTTGTATAAATATATATGTTATTGTGGTGATTTATCATTATTTATTATTTCGTATGGTGGTATTTATATCTCTCTGTTATGTGTTGTATTATTATTTATTATAATATTATGTTGATCGTCATAGCATAACCTAAAACATAAGCGTTGTAATTTAAAATATTTAAATTTGAGTGCGGTACTGCGGCAATATTGCGTGTTTTATTCGTTTATAGTTAAACTATTAAATTTTAACTCACCAAATATTCGACTGCAAATCTACTGCAATAGTGCAATATGTAAGTATGTGGCATAAGTACATTAAGTGATTATTAATTATACTAATTATAATATTAACCTACCTACCTGCTTTGATTTAATAATCAATGCGTATACCTATAATATTAACTAGGGTTATTGCGCATAGCGAGCGTTTAACTCGTATAACATTTTTAAACAGCACACATACGTGCATCAGCTTCTTAGAATCTTAGGCACCTATCTAAATTAGACTACCTATACTAATATAATAATAATTATTATTTATATTATAATTTATACTATATTTATATTATAATTATTATTATTATTATTATTATATCTATATTTAATTAGATATATTATGGTGTTTACAATGTTTTTTTTTTTTAGTATTTTGTTTAGTAAGATTTGGCCTATACAATATATATAAAATAATATATATTTAATATGTTCTACATTCTATAGATCATTTATACTACAGTTTTATCCAACTATTTTTAGTCTTTATTATTTTTTATTTTAATGGGTCTAAAGCCACTCGTTATAGACAAAGAAAAAGAGCAGCTCTTGAAGCTTCTTATTTATTTCCATCAAGTAGTGATAATAGTGAAAGTGATAAACCATTAAGTCATACTGCATTACCATTTTCTTCTTCAATTGAACCTAATAATTATTTAACTGCAACTACCTCAAGAAATGTAAATTTAAATAATCCACCAATTTTAAATGAACAGATTGACACAGAAAATGAAGTACTTTCAGATAATAGTTTTAATCAGAGTTTTAATATTAGTGACAATTTTTCAAATAAGGATAGTTATAGCAATAATAGTTCAGATACTGATGAAGACACATTTTCTGAAAATTTGAATACTAGTTTAGAATTGGAAATTGCATTATGGGCTATACGAAATAATATTTCTCATTTAGCATTAAATGACCTTTTGAAAAATTTAAAAAAATTCCCACAATTAAATCATTTACCAAAAGATGCACGTACGTTATTAAAAACACCCCCAACTGCTATAGTTAAAGAAATCAATTGTGGAGTATACCATCATTTTGCCATTGGTCGAGAAATCGAACATTTAATTAAACATTATAAAACTATTCCTCATACTTTATTTTTGATGGTAGGTATTGATGGTTTACCACTGACAAAAAATCCACCTAGTGAGCTTTGGCCAATTCTAGGCTATTTTTCAAACTTAGAGTCTCAAAAGAAACATATTTTTATTATAGGAGCTTATTTTGGAAAAATTAAACCAGAAAATTGCAATGAATTTTTACAAGATTTTGTTAATGAGTTAAGCTCACTTGTTAAAGATGGTTTTGTTTTTGAAAAAAAGTTAATTAAAATCTTGTTAAAGGGATTAATATGTGATACTCCAGCTAAGTCTTATGTTTTAAATGTAAAAGGTCACACAGGAAAAAATTCTTGTTTAAGATGTCACACGGTTGGAATGTATGATAAAAATGATCACCGTGTCTATTTTCCTGAGTTATACTCTCCTATTAGAACCCATGATGCATTTATATCATATGAAGACAGTGAATTTCATCGTGGTGAAACTTCTTTTACTATGATTCCTAAATTTAATATAATTAATGATATTCCATTTGACTATATGCACTGTGTGTGTATTGGTGTGATGAAAAAATTGTTAATGTTTTGGAATGGAAATTTTAAATTTCATAGTCAGACCCTACCAAATAATTTGTTATCCGTATTAAATAAAAGAGTTAATAATTTAAGTCAATTTATCACGGAAGATTTTCAAAGAAACTTAAATGAAAATAGTCGAAAACATGCATTTAGAGATGCAAGTCGGTGGAAAGCTGTAGAACTAAGGCAAGTCCTTCTTTATACTGGTATGGTTGTATTTAATGGCATTTTAAGCAAACAAGTCTATGAACATTTTATGTTATTATGTGTAGCAATGAGAATTCTTTCTACTGCACATATTTCTAACGAATATGTGGATTTTGCTGGATCTTTAATTCACCATTTTGTGGCATTATTCCCTAACATATATGGGAAATCATTTATGTCGCACAATGTCCATGTTATACTCCATCTAGCTGATGACGTTAAACGCTTTGGACCTCTTGATAACTTTTCAGCCTTCAAGTTTGAAAATTACATGCAACCATTAAAAGCAAAAGTGAGAAGTGGAGCAAAACCATTACAACAGATTGTTCAACGCTATACTGAAGAACGAATATTATCCTGCAGTACTATACCAAAATCAATCAATTTAGGACATATAAATGTACAAACAAAATTAAAAAATAAATCAATGACTGATGATGCTAGTGATCCACAATACACAGGTTGGAGGGCTAAAGAATTTTCTGTTAAACTAAATAGTTGTGATAATTGTGTGAAAATGGTTAATGGTGATATTGTAATAGTAGAAAATATTGCAACTTCAAAGTTAAAAAATGATATTCTCATTATTGGAAGAAAATATGACAAGCTTACCAATTACTTTGATAGTCCTTGTTCTTCAAAATTATTGCATAATATATATGCTGCTTCTCAATTGAGTCACATACAGTCTTGGAAACTTTCTGATGTCAAGGGAAAATTGATGAGTTTGCCAATGCCAGATTGCACAACTAAAATTATTGTGCCATTGCTGCATTTGCAATAATAATTAACAGTTTCTTTATTTATTTACTTTTTTTTTTTTTTTTTTAATGGTATTTTAAAGACACATATTTTCAATGAATGATTTTAAAAACCTATAATTTTATAAATAATTTAATATATATAGTCTACCTAGACTGTGGTGCTCAAGACAAGATCTAGTATGAAGCTAACATCCGTCCCTGCACATAAGTTGGCTGCTGACTAACATTCTTATTTTATTAAGACCAGTAATTTTTATTTTATTATTATAGGTCGTCTTGGTTTGTAGTTGTATTTAATGATACAAATGAAGTCCAAAATGTACCATGTACATGGATTATAAATGATAAAAGTTGTTGGTTTCCATTTATAAAATCGGATGGTCATGATTCACACTATTTTACTCCAGCTCAAGTACAAAAAATGATAATTCAGTGTACTAAACCAAATAAAAAAGATGGAAAGTTGTATGATATCACAAAAGTTGGAGGACCTTATCGTAAGACAGTAAAATTATTATTATTATTATTATCTTTAATTAATCTTTTTTATTATTTTAGGTAAAGAAAGCCAATCAAGAAAAGCATCAAAAATATGGTCAGAATGCGATTCTTCAAATTCAGAATCCGATGAACTGCTAGTGCCAAGAAAAAGAATGGTGAAACGTATTTATACACCTGAAACTTCGCCCATAAAAAAACATAAAAAATACAAGAGTCAAATTAATAATAAAGAAATTGAAGAATCCGCAGTGTTAACCTTTTTATCGCCTCCTACATTTTCAATTGATAAAAGTAAATATTATATTATAAAGCATACACAGTGTTCAAAAGTTGGGCAACAGTCATTAGACATGGGACTGGTAAACAATAATAATGATATGATGTAATTATAAATTATATTTTACCATATTATTCTATACTACCTATATTGTATCATATTATTGTTTATCAATCCTAATTAGTCTAATGACCGTTTCCAAACTTTTTGAATACCTGTATATTTTTTTTAAATCATACTACTATATACTATTTTATTATTATTTAATATTTAGTGTCTGATTCAGAAGTTATTTTTTCAGAAAAAGTAGATGATATAGCTGAAGATAGTGTTTCTTCAAATTCATGTAATGTTACTTTGTTATAAAATATGTTTTAATATAATTGGTATAATATAAAGTTATTTACATCAACAGCTGTTAATGTACAATCAACTGATACTGGACCAACACAACAACAAATTCCTCAAACCACAACACCAGAAAAATCAAATTTTTTGATTGATGAAAGTAATAACATAAAAATTAAATTATTATTAATAAAATACATTATAGAATTAACTTTGATAAATCTTTAGGAACTGACTTTTCTCAAAATTCTCCTATTTTCTCAACCGTTGTTACTAGTAATATTATTGATTTAAATCAAAGTTAAGTTATCATAGGTAATATTTGCACTTATTATTTTTTTACTATGAATAATTACAGTTATTAAAACTGAAACAGCTAGTGAACATGATTAAAATGGAGGTTTTGTTTTCTAAAAAGTTTTTTGGCTAATTAAATAAGAAATATAAGAATCGCTGAGATTAAAGAAAAAATTTTTTTATAGTTTTCTCATTATATTAAATGTCTGGCTTGGATAATTTTTATTTATGTCTATGATTTTATGTAATTTTCTAGCTAACTGCAGTTCACCTGCTGCACCAGAACCAATAATAGATAATACTGATAAAAGTTTTAATGGACAATCAAGTAATATGTAGTTGTAGAAATAAACAAATACATTTCAAACTTTTTTGTATTTAAAAATTAAATAAATAATTATTTTAATTGTAGGTGATATTGCAAATGAATCTGATCTAATTGGTGAATTTATAGCATCAGCTAATACAGTTGATTTTATTTTTGATGAGAGCAATACTTCAAACTTGCAGTTAATTAATGATGGTTAGTATTATTAAAAATATAATTTAATATGATTTGATACAACAATATTATATGGTAATTATTTCAGACAATTTTGATAACAAAGGGTTTGAAGAATTAAAATCTTCTATATCAAATTTAGAAAAATCTACTACTTCGGCTTTCAAAACTAATGCAGTTTTAATGCAAATGTTGAATAATTCTAATGTAAGATTGTGTAAAGCTATTGAGACCATGGATCAAAAGCTTCAAACTATAATGAAGGTAGATTCAAGAGTACGGGCATTGGCTCTGCCTATTCCTGCATTACCTGCAGCATTTATTGATATGTTACCTGTTTATAATATTGAACTTTTGGATACAGTTGAATGTATGCTCTCTCCTCAAAATGAAGATGGACTTAAAAATAGAGAAGATTGGTAATTAATTTTATACGGGTGGTTTAATTTTTAAAAATTTTTAACATTGTAATGATTCATATTTTTCATTTCAGAAATCGTACCTTCTGGTAAAATTGGGCTGTCAGCGTACATTTTCGTCTGCTATTAGAGAAGCAACTAACATATGTATTAAACACAGTGTTCTGCAAGCATTTAGTTATAAAGGAAAAACTAAGAGGAAATTTACTGATTTGATTTTGTACAGTGTGATTTATGGTTAGAATTTATTTAGTGTTTTTAATTTACTTAATACTTGTTATCTTATGTAATATATTGTATTTTGTTTAACAGAATCGTTGTCTGGATACATAATATCACCATCCGATGAAACTAAATTCCATTCAGTACTCGACAACCACAAAAGACATGCGCCTAAAACTTTATTATAATTATATATTATTGTAAATAAAAAAGTTTTCCATTATCTTATATGTTTATTTTAATTATTAATCTAAATTTAAATACACTGGGCAATTTACTTAAACAATTTCTTAACTCAGAATACTGAAACAAAACTGCAAATTTAGATAAAAATATGATTATCAAATACAAACAGTTCATTACTTATAAGAGTTTATAATTCATATTTTATATACATAGTAGTTAAAAGGTGTAATAAGAAATTTGTTTTAAGGAGAAGACAACAGTTTTGTACACCGAGTACTACATTTTCAAGTACAGTGGTGAATGGTAGCCAGAATATTAAAAAAGGCTCTGCAGGGGGATAATCCCCCCTGAATACACGCTTGACATAGTTTATATTCTCCCCTATACTACTTGATCTCCAATTCATGTTAAATATATTAAAAATACTAAATAGTAAGCTTATGACAAGAGTATTTATTTTATTTTGAATAAATTAAGTGTAATATGTATGGTTTATAAATGTATTATGGCTGCTCAAAATTTTTGAAAAAGGAAATTTTTTACAATATTTTTTTATTTAATCTTGAATATTATATATTTAATTAATTTCTTAAATAACATGTAATTACATAAACCATAATAATAGCATTTTTATTACACGTATATAACCGTTAAACCGTAATGTAACTGATAACACACCGTGTATACACAGTTAAATGTGTCACATGATTACAGTTAATACACCGACCGTATTCTCTAAATATAACAACTGAAATGCCCTTTATGTACACAGAAACACGGATCATGAACTGACGTGTGTACATTATGAGCACGGTGTGTCGCATGCAAAATTTCGGTATTCAAAATGGTCAAAAACACAGTGCATGGACGGCTTATACACCGTGTGTCACACAGACCCTTTATAGATGATTTGACACATTGTATACACAGAAAATGTTACTCGGGTCATTAATACTGTTACTTTACTACTATTAACTAGCTTTAAATTAAATATTTACTATTATCATGTAGAATTTAAGTTTTATTATTTGAATCGGTTGACTAATATAATTTTCCACAAAAAAAATGATTCCATTTAATAATGGTATTTTGCATAATTTGTACCACAAATAGGTTCATTTAAATACATAATGTAATTTGTATCAAAAATATAACATGTATTTGCGTTACATAAATAAATAAATTTTAGTTTTTTTTTTTTTTTACACCACGTTAGAAAACGAAATGAAATATGTAATTTGTACCAGCCCTAAAATTGAGTATAGTACGAAACATTTTGAATAGTACAAAAAGATTAGCGTGTAGTACAACATTTAAAAGTATGTCACTTATAATAATAATAATATGTATAATTTTATATCTTCACATTTTTTCCAAACCACATAAATACACATATACAGTAAATAGTAAATTATATATTATATAATATATAATATATATATAATAATAATATAATAATAATAATAATATAATATATATATATTATATTATATATAATATATATAATATTTTATATTTATTATATACATATTGACAGGATTCCGAACGTTACAAATTTAACAGTTGTTTTATTAAGCAAAGAAAGTTTACAACACTAAAAAAAAAAGATAGAGCCCGTTACGACTTTCGACTCCGAGCTAGTGGTAGCACACACGCTCGTTCACACCTCCACGCTCGAGCACACACTGTCCCCTCTTCACCTTCTAGTCGACCGCCACTCGACTAGAAGTGTTGCCAACAACTCGGTCATCCTGGGCCTTACAGCGTCCTCGCTGTATTGTTATACATATATACGTTTAAATACAATTTGAAAAGGGATCTCTCTTTCTCTTCCTTATTAAACATAATTAGTTTGCACATAATACTAATAGAACAACTCAAATATGGACTGTATGAACAGATCAACAACAAATATTAATTACACTAGAATATTAATCCAACTGGATTTAACAAAATTGATTCAATTACTTCAAAATTCAAACAAATATTAATAACAATATAATTTTAATCCAACTGGATTTAACTAAATTAATTCAATTACTTTCAAAATTCAAACAAATATTAATAACAATATAATTTTAATCCAACTGGATTTAACTAAATTAATTCAATTACTTTCAAGATTTTAACAAATATTAACAGATTAATTCTTAACATAGATACTAGTAATACATTAATAATTAAGTCTTATAATGTATAGTCCGTCAACCATGATGGTTTCTTTCTCACTCTTGTGCTGATTGATCTGGGACCTTTTCAGTCTTGTTATCAGTCTTTTCTGTGTCTCAGTCTTTTCATTTCCATGTGACTGTACTTCATCACTTTCAGTTACTTCTTTGTGTTCGTCAGGAATATGATTTGGTACATTGTCACAGTCTGCTCCTATTCTATACACTTTAAGATGAGATGCATGAGCTGTCGTTACATACTGACGTCCCTCCTTCACTGTCACATCTGCTACTTGGTACACATCATTAGGTAGTACTTTATTTATAATCAAGGGTCCTCGAAACTTTGCTTGTAACTTTGTAGGTTCTCCTGTATGGATAGCTGGTCGTCGTAGGAACACAACTTCTCCTATCTTGAACTTCACTGGTGTTGTATGTTTCTGATCATATCTGTTTTTCCACTTTACTTGTTCCTTTTCGATGTTGGCTCGTGCCTGTTCTTGTAATTTAGTAACATCTTCATATTTTTCTTCAACTGTTATGTGCCGTAGAACTCCATCATGAAAGCTTGCATGGTAGCCATATAATATATGGAATGGTGTATCTCCAACAGTTTTGTTTTGTGAATTGTTCAATTGACTTTCAACCTCAGGTAATCTCTTATCCCAATTCCTTTCATTTGTCATGTTCGCCTGGAGCACTGGCACCAAAGTTGAATTCACTCGCTCAACTTGTCCATTGGACTGTGGATGTCTGACTGAAATTAGTGTATGTTTTATCCCATTTGACTCACAGTAAGTCTCAAAGTGTTTGGAAGTAAACGCCGTACCTCTGTCACTAATAATTCTTTTTGGTAGGCCATGTAACAATACAAAACTTTTTAAACATTTCAGCACTGAATCAGTGTCACATCTACGCACTGCATATAGTTTCACATATTTGGTTAAGTTGTCAACTAATACCAAAATATGATTGTTACCTGAAGTAGACTTTACGAATGGTCCTATGTGATCAAGATGAATGATTTCAAATGGTCTCTTCCCTGGTGGAATTGGATGAAGTTCTCCTTGCTGGCGTCCCTTTGGTACCTTGCTGAGCATACACTCTGGACAGCATTTTATATGATATCGAACATACCTGCGCATACGGGAAAAATAATAACGTTCCATTATCTTTGATACCGTCCTATCTATTGCAAAATGACCAGATAAGTCATGACAGCGAACCACCAAACTTTTCCGCATCCCATCTGGGACTACCCACAATTGACGTGTCTTCCCTTGTACCTTGATTGTTCGATATAATATACCATCACGTAAGACATAATAGTTAATTATACTATTCTCAGCCACTGAACACTCCTCTGGTCTTTTTGTCAAGATATCAATGATGTACCGTAACTTCTCATCACTTCTCTGCATGGCCATTACATGTTCCTCTACGGTCATTGTCAACATTACCTCGTAGCCTTCTAGTTCCTGCTCGGTGTCGTTTGGCGTGTCCACTGGTGCTCGCGATAATGCATCAGCGTGTGCCATTTTAATCCCTGGTCGGTGCCTTACTTCGAACTCATATTCACTCAACAGATTTGCCCAACGTGCCACTTGTGGATTGACTGTTCTTTTTGTATTGAGATGCACGATAGCTTGGCAATCAGTGATGACAGTGAATGGAATTCCAATGAGCAAGTGACGCAGACGCGTTATACTCCATACTATAGCCATTAATTCTAATTTACCCGCATGGTAATTTTTCTCTGCAATTGTCGTTTTCTTTGAAACCGCATGGACAAGGTGCATTTTCTTATCACCTTCACCCCGCTGTAACAACATTCCACTCAGACCCACTTGACTGGCATCACAATGAAGTTCTGTGTAAGATGATGGATTGAATAGTTGCAAAGCCGGACTACTGGTTAAACAGTGCTTCAATTTATTGAAAGCTTGTTCTTGTTCTGCCGTCCATTTGAATGGTACACTATCCTTCAAAAGTTCTGACAGTGGTCTGGCTATCTCGGCATAGCGCGGTACAAATCTGCGAAAGAATCCAGTCAAACCCAAATAGCGCCTTACCTCATGCTGGTTAACTGGTTGCTTCATGTCTCTGATAGCTGATGTCTTGTCCAATTCTGGTGTAATACCCTCAGCTGATATCTTGTATCCTAGATAGGTGACTTCTTCATAACCGAAATAACATTTCTCCAGCTTCAGTGTTAAGTTGGCTGCCCTTAGTGCATCAAAAACCTTTCGCAGTCGACCTAGCATATCTTCAAAGTTTTTCGCAGGAATTAGGATATCGTCTAGATACCACATTGCGACTTTTCGTTGTAAATGTTGCATAACTCCTTGCATCAATCGTGAAAACTCATAAGGTGCATTTACTAACCCGAATACCATACGCTCAAATTGTCCAGTCTCACTTGGTGTAATAAAACTGGTTTTGGCCTTTGCTTCCTCTGTCAAAGGTACTTGTAAATACCCTGAAGCTAGATCCAATGTACAGAATAGTTTTGCGTCACTCAAGGCTTCCAGATGGTCGTCCATGTTTGGGGTTGGAAATACTTTACGTATGGTCTGCGAGTTCAATTTCCTATAATCGACAACTAACCTTGACTCACCATTTTTCTTCTTCACCAATAATACCGGCGATGCATATGCCGATTTCGTCTCTGTAACCAGACCTGCCGCCTTCCACTCGCTGACAATTTTGTCGATGATGTCCCGCTCTGCCGCACTTGCTCTGTATGGTCTGCTTACCACTGGTACGTTGTTGTCGACAATATCCATAGTTAATGCATTTGTACATCCTAATTCGTATATATTGAACGCAAAACAAAGGCGGTACTCATTCATCAGGTTCACTAATTTAGTTACTTCGTCTTTTGTGAATGATAGGTTGTGTTTGACCATACTCGCGGTAATCGGTTCTTTCTCGCGTTCAATCAACATCACTTCAACGTTTGCAGGTTGTCCTGTTATTGTCTCATTTGGTTCTTCACTGTATGGCAATGGCATATTATAATCAAAAATTAATTGATTGGATGTCTTAATAAAAGATACATTTTCTTTGTTGATGAAAGTGCGTCCTATGATTACATCATAATTTTGAATGTGGTCGTCAACGACTAACAAATCTACAAGTTCCTTTACTGAGTCTATCTTCAACCCCGCTTTCGCTTCACCGCCGCCGATTACACAAGGAGTGTTACCATACACATTAAGATTTACAGTTCGTGGTTTTATTTTCAGTCCATATTTCTCAGCTATACTACGCTTGATAATACAGAGTGCGCTTCCGGTATCTACCAACCCTCGAACTTCCTCGGGTTCCCCATTGATTTGCACACGTTTCACATATAACGTCCTGTTCCCAGCGTTATTATCGATTAAAGCAACGTCTGTCGTGACTGTTTGACAATATTTGGCGGTATGACCTTCTGTTCCACACTTTGAACATTGTAGTGGTCTCTTGGGGCGGGTACAATCACGTGCTATATGTCCTATCAATTGGCAATTATAACACTTAGGCCCCGTAATCGTACTCTTACTTATATTTTCTTTCTTTTTGAAATTTGTGTAAGTTGGTTGTTCGTGAGCGGTAGGTTTCGACCCTTGCTCCACACCTTTGTCAAACGTTTTGCTGACGTTCTTTTTCTCATATGTCGGTACAGTACGGTAACGTTCACTTCGATTTGAATGCACTTCAGTGTACAAACGAATATCCGCCAAAAGTTCCACTTCACTCGTGTGACTGTTACTCAATATGGCAGCACACATTTCACGCGATCTGAGTCCGATGCACACCATTTTTTTTGTTTCGGCCGCAGTTAGTTTCAAACGTCGACACATCCGCACCTTATCATGAAAATATGCATATACTGTTTCACTGCGTTGCTGAACGCGTTCATCCATTTTCTTCCAGGTTTCTGTTATGCTTTCTTGACTGGTAAACATCATTTCGAATGATGTGATAAATTTATTCATCGTATCGAGTTCTGCCATATGACTTAGATACCAATGTCTAGCTGCGCCTCCCAGATGCGATCGTCCGGCTTCTAGAGTGTAGGTATCAGGCCATCCATTTAAATGAGCTACAGTTTTTAACGCATTAATCCATTCGGTAGCTGTATCTGTGTCTCCTGATTCACCTGTAAACATAGGTATGATTTGTTCCTGGTTCGGTACCACCGCTGGTACAACGGGTAGATCATTCCGTTTCTGGTCGAGTAGCTTATTGACGATTGCATCCATTTGTTGTTCGCGTAATCTGTTTTGTTCTAGCATTGCGCGTACGAGTCCGTTAATATCTAGTGCAGCCGCAACACTATCAGTATTGTTTACTTCGTTAACGTCCATCATATCAGTCAAAACAATTACCGATAATTGCTCTTATCAGTAACAAATCCAAGATGTCACACCGTTCACCGATGACCAAGTACGTTCTTCCGACCGACAAAACGTAATACGACAGTATGACCACCTTTTTTTTCTTTTTTTTTTTCTTAAAAAAAAAAAAAATTATGTCGGCCTAACCACGTGTTTAGGCACCCGATTAATAAATCGCACGACGGTTACCAAATTTTAACAGACACAAAAATAGCAAAACTAAATCAAATTTAAGTTTAATATGTACAACAATGTCGCAATATTCGCAATTGACGACACGATGACACTACTCACGATGTTCGTACGAATCGTAACGGTTTCGACACTAAGGCTCACTAGGATATCGCACGATCCCAGTTCATCCCACTTCTGAATTTGACAGGATTCCGAACGTTACAAATTTAACAGTTGTTTTATTAAGCAAAGAAAGTTTACAACACTAAAAAAAAAAGATAGAGCCCGTTACGACTTTCGACTCCGAGCTAGTGGTAGCACACACGCTCGTTCACACCTCCACGCTCGAGCACACAGTGTCCCCTCTTCACCTTCTAGTCGACCGCCACTCGACTAGAAGTGTTGCCAACAATATATACACAGATACATCGTAAACAATATTTTGTGTTGTTACGTCTTATACACTTAATTATAGTTATTATTATTTTTGTTATAATCAGCTTAGTTGTAGTAAATGTACGGTATATACACGGAATATATTCTGTGGTATATATATATAAACAAAAAATAGTTATTAGCTTTTTCTCGTTTCTTACAGAGTTTAGTTGATATAAATAGTTATAAATTATGTTTTATTTTTTTAAAAAAATAGTATAATATACTTAACAAGAATTTACTTATTTAATATATATATAGAGTTTTTTTTACTTATACATTTATTTATAATTAAAGTATGATTAATTTTATATATTTTATGAATAATTTTTGCTAAACAAAAATTTACTTATATATATATATACATTTTATTATAATTATAATTTTAATAATGTGAATTATAAACATTTTTTTTTTTTTTTTAGATGTGGTGTAAATGAGATATAGTTTTTACATTACCTTTTTTATATTTAAAATAAAAAAATAAACGAATAAATATTTACCTATAATTTCAGATTTTTTTTTTTTTTTAAAAAAAATGGAATCTCCTCAAATCGTATGCCTCCGATCTTTGATAGAAGAATTACATTTGAAAGTTTTAGAAAACGAAAAAAGTGTTGATCAAGATGAAGAAAGAAAAAAAATTGATATAAGAGCTTTAAATAAAAAAATTAATAATTTATATAAAAAAAAAATAATAGATCTAGTTGAAATAGACAAGTTAAGAAATGAAAAAAGAAACGTTTTAGATGACTATAATTTTTCTTATTATATTGGTCAAAAATGTAATAGACGTATACATTATCGTTCCTCAATTTTGAATAATCAACTAGAAGATTTAATAAATAAATTTGTTATAAATCTATTTTTTTTTTTTAACCTAATTTATATTATTTCTTTAATCTATTTTCCATTTTTTCTTTTTTATACACCTACATAAATAGAAGTATTACTTTGTTCATAATAGCTTTTCTAAAACATAAAAAAAAAAAAAACGTTTTTTTTTAGAAAATGGATTTACTTAACCATATCTTAATTGAAATTCATCGATTGGATGAAGAAATCGATGATAATGATGAGAAGGAAGTACAAAGTAAACACCCTAATAGCACAGACCTTCCCGGGTACCGTCTATATAGTGCCCAATTGATACTTAACCGGAACTTCCTGATGGGCTGCATTTCGACCTCCTCGGAACCGCCTATGTAGTACCCTATTGATACCTATCTGGATCTTCCCAATGGGCTGCATTTCGACCACCATGGTAACCGCCCGTGTAGTACCCAATTAATACCTATCTGGAACTTCCTGATGGGATGTATTTTAATCGTCCCAAGACCTACCTAGTAATTCAAGCTAATTTTTTACTATATGTATTTAAATTTTATATGTATAATCTATAATTGCATTAGTAAAAATTCACTCAACGAATTTAATCAATTTAAAAAAATTTAAATTGATAAAAAAAAAAAAAAATAATAAAATAAATTGATAATTGTTTTTTTTTATTTAATTTTTTTATGCTTATTAGTTATTATTGATCTGGTGAATTGTTTATAAGTTTAAAACGATGGTAAGCAGAATGAGCCAGCAAAAGCTGACTAGATTAGCTTTTTTAAATATACACCGAAATGCAACTTTTAATACAGACAACATTATTAATCGTTTTGTGGTTTCTAATAAAAGATTTTTGGACTTAGTTATATAGAACATGAATTATTACTAAAACTTAATTTTTTTTTACTATTACTATTGTTATTATTTTTATTTTTAAATTTTAAGCACTATTTTACTGCATCTGCACAGCAGTATGTGCAATATTTAAAGCTAATTAGTATAAGTTGAAATTACATAGGTTTAAGTTTTGGTTTATCAAAGTGGTATGTAAGATTAAAATTTTTTCGCCCTTCCCCTCCACCCATGGAATTAACCTGAAGACACCCCTGGACATAGCAGCTCGCGAATTTCCGTTAACAGACTGTAATTTCAGTATTTGTTTGACTGCTTGAGATTGAGACATTTATAAAAGTTAATTTCGTTTTCTAGTTACTTATACGTTATAATAATATGATTGTTTGATCAGCATACGTATTTCACGGGATATACAAAATATCCATCTATGTTGCGGTATTGTCCAAACCGTCGGTGAACTTCGTCACCTCCGTGTCGCCGCCGTCGGTCGGACCAATGACCGAGCTTATTGGGCTCGTCTGGCGACGCTCTGTCTGGATCACGGTTAAAGATATACAGGTTAGCTATCGCCCGCCAACCAAGCGGTCCGGAAGTGTTACGGTTGACTGGTACACATTTCTACCACTAGCGTAGGGCGCTAGTAGTACGTAGGATTACTTTATTTTGTTTTGCCCATTGAACTATATATATTATATAATTATAATAATAGTTCAATGGTTTTGTTGGATAAATAGCAATATGCAATTATTATTTTTTATTCTTAATAATTATAATATCATAATATATTGTATATGTGATTGTGTTATGTGTACCTATACAAATATATTAACAAAATATTATAATTAATTTATGCATATTAATTAATATTTTATAAATTCTAATAAGAAGGTAAATGGACTTTTACTGCAGTCTTGGGTAGTCTTTTAGGAACCTTAAAATATTCTAAATATTATTTGAAATGTAAATATACTAATAGTAGTAATAGTAAATATACCAACTTGTGTGTATATAGTCTATAATATTTTCTGGGCTTGATAAGTTACAACTTTACTCTTTATAATGATGTATATAATTACCTAACCTTACCTTTTTTTCAAAATACAAAATTAACTGGACAGTGAACCAACTTATGAGTTCTTAAACATTAGGTATGTACTATGTTCATTATATTTTGTAGTTAACAAGTAATTTGTCTTATACATTAAGATTGATTAGTTTTTTGTAAAATTTATATGTATGCAATTTATACTTTATATTTCTATAGAAGCAATGTCTAGTTTTAATAAACATTTTACCATTGAGTAGGTACTAGGTAGTATTTATAATTAATGATTTTAGTATAAGAAATAAAACTATATAAATTTTGGTTATAACTAGCCCAGCCTCGATTTCTCGTTTGTACATATACACTTAACTTATTGATTCTTCAATTACATTAAACTTCATCAAACCTAAAACAAAAAAGTTATGTACCTATAAATATGTAACAGGTTAAATCACAATTTTTGTAACAAGTTTCACATTTTTTGGTATCCATACTGCATCTGCAACAAGCCAATACTGCAATAGCAATATTACAATATTACAGTACAAAACTTCGAGGCATTAAATAAAAAATTGAACATAAATTATTATACCTAAAATATTACTATTATAGATGCCTGTATAAATCTAAATATTATTAATACAATAATAGCCCTACCTACTACTAGCGCTTTATAGATGTGGTTTAAATATGTACTAATGAACCGTAACACTTTCGGACCGCGGACGGGCGTAAAATTGAGTACGGCGTTATCTAACCTGTATATCTTTAACCGTGGTCTGGATCGCATATTTTCTTTTATCGACAGCCGCCGATTGCGTGGGTGTTCTATTCTTTCGACCGTTTTTCGTATGTGCACGTATGACGTATGTATGTGTGATTCCGTGAGTGTTTTACTTGAATATAACGAACTACCTAGTGTTTGAAGCCTTCAAGTGTTTTTCGTAGGTAAGTATTAAGTAATAAGTATAAATGTATAATAACTAATAAAATGTCATAAAGTAGGTAAGTGAAATATTTCTATACGGAGTACCTAATATAACAAGTTCTTGTATTTTTCTAGTGAGGATTCTTAATTAATTCTCTCAGAAAGAACTTTTACCATCTATATTTTTAAGTTTTTAATTAGCAAATAAAAAATGTGTTTTTGTCTCAGTTTTTGAAGTTCCGACTGTTATAAGAATTTATATTTATATATTTATAAGAATGGTTTTTAATTTACCTTCAATAGAGCAGAACTATGTTTAACAAACATTATTTTGACACCTAACAGATACCCACTTATATTAATTTACATCATTACGTCATGTTATAGCCTTATAGGTAGATATTTAAAACATTGTATTATTAACATAATAAAGATTAATAATACCTAGATATTTATAATCTCTTCATTATAGATTTAAATAATACTACTTATTTAAAATAATCTTCAAACTAAATTAAACATTTTTTCTTTAAACTAATGTTTTAATGTTAAAGAATAAACAAATTTTAAACATGGTTCTTTTACAATCATTTTTGATTATATTACTGATGAATCTATAAGTATATCATGAAATTAATATGTTTGATATTATTTAATGGAGGACGTCTAATGTCTATCCATTTGAAGTTCTTTAACCAAATAGAATGTGAATTATTCAATTACATCCAAAACTTTTTCTAGTTTTCAAAAAATATTAAAAAGGTACAGTTTTGAAATTTTGAATAATGATTGTAGTATTGGATTTTTCAATTAATTTAATTCTTTATAAATAGCTATTAGCTCATAAAGTATAATAACTTTACTATATAATAATATTGACAAGGTTTAATAATAATGTAATTATAAATGCAATAATACATTACATTTATAGATATTCAATTGTGTGATATTATATTTTTTTACAATAACCAAAATACCACATCACCTACCCACTCATTGTTAACAATTTATAATTAATATAATAAACACACTACACTCTAATATATTTTAATATATTAACCATTTACCCACCCATTAAAATAAGAAACTCAAAAGCGACTTCTGAATTATTGACTTCGCCACGTTACTATTTACATTATTAATTGTATTTTACACACATTTTTATTTTATACAGACTTAAGTATATTTTATTGTTTTTACATTTAGGTATATAGTTAATATTAAAAGTTAAGACCATGTCAGATTTAAGTAGCGCTGAAGAAGATGTAGGAATTATAGAACTAAGGTATGTAATTCAATAATAATTACCTATTCTTTAGGACACACAATTTCATAAAATTGACCATTTAATTATTGCATAATGTATAGTTAACTATGTACTTAATTAACTTTTTATGTATGTACACTGTACAGTTTGTATTTATAGTCATTTATCCCAAGATTACAAGACATTTATTTTAGGTGTAGCAAAATATAATTTTGGTTACACCCCAAAAAATGATTTTAATAAAAAAAATTAAATGTATTTTTAGATTCTGAACGAAGTGATGAATGTATTGATTCTATAATGATGTGTGTTTTTTTTTTGTTTTTGTGTCTGTGAACAGCATAACTTGTCAAAATAATGCTTAAATTTCAAACTTTGGGGGTGTTTTCCGATGGCAAAATTATCTTTGGTGCATTAATGCATTATAGAGGCCAAAAGTAAACATTTTCCAACAGTTTTCATACAATTTTTAAAAAAGATTTTTATATGGTTGTAACTCAAAAACTAATCACTGTAAATACTTGAAAATTTCACCAAATTTTTATATAAGTGTTCTCTATGTACAGTTAAATTTTCAAAATATTTTGAGACAACTGAAATTTTCGATTTTTCTAAGAATTTTTTTTGAAGTGTTAATAAAAAATTTTGGGTACCCAACAAAACTTGAAAATTTAATACAAGGTTTCTCATGATGGGTTCTTAATGTATTTAAAAAAAAATCAAAATTTGTTGGTCACACCTTTTTTTAGATAAAACATTTACGATATATGTCAAAATCACGAAAATTTTCAAGTAATTTTGTAGTTGAAAAATCATAAGATTTTTGTGTTTATATCTATAAAAAAAAGAATTTACAATTTTTTTTTATTAGCATTTGAAATTCAAATATTGACAAAAATTCGTCAAAATCATGAATATTTGCAAATTATATTTTAAGTATAATTCATAAAAATTTGTGTGTATGCAGCAAGAGTTGAAAATTTAATACAAGTTTTCCATAAGTTTGGCTAACAATAATTATAAAAGATATTACATTTTGGTGTATTCAGGCACATTAAAACATAAACCACCCTTTATATCAACCACTGTAAATTATATACTAGGCTGACAAATCATCTTCGTTCAGAATCGTTTTTAGTGTTATGGGCTACGAGATATCTATAAGATATCTACGAGATTACAAGGCTAAGTTAGTATGACCATGCCTCGTGTCAAGGGTAATGCGGATGCTACTATGACCATGACACTTGTCGGGATAGTAAGCGCACCAATAATTACAGTGCACTTATGATGCATTTGAGATGTTATTGCACATTCTCAAATTTGTGGCCGAATTTGCAACAACAACCACAAGGACACCTGGTTTTACCCAGAAGGCGAAAACACGACGTAAACAAGAGACGCACCACAATATATAAGGGAGCCCGAAGACCAGCAACGGCAGATGTACCAAAGCTATCAACAACTGAGCACTTTCACGTCACTCAGCCACTTATTTATTTGTTACATGTATTTTGTTTATATGCAATAAAACATATTACGTTATTAAGTTTAACTTTCATTCAAATTAACCATTTGGATTCAAATCTGATACTGGCACGCAACAATTTGGCGCAGTCGGTAGGATTCACTTTTCAAGGAGGCAAACTGTCAAAGGCTAACATCAACAAGGAAGACTTGATCATTCTTTCTCGTTGATAATTCCAGAAGAGAAGACCATTCAATTCAACGTTGCAGAAAGTATCAGACAGGATGACAACATCAACGAACGTCGCATTATTGTGAGTGAATAGTTAATTAAATTATTACACGGATATATGTTACAAAAATATAAAACCTAAGAAATATCATTTAAGTAACTGAATATATTTAAGTAGGTCGTAAAAAAAAAAACTATTTAGAATTTTTTTTTTTTTTTTTGATTATTAAAGGGCAATTGATTTATTTGAATTATTATAGAGAAATATTGAGTTATTATATTATTATTGAGGGCATATTGAGTTATTTGAGTTATTATTGAATTATTATATTATTTTGAGGGCATATTGTTGAATTATTGAGATTATTTTTGAGAATTATTTTGAGGGCATATTGTTGAATTATTGAGATTATTATTGAGGGCATATTGTGAATTATTGAGATTATTATTGTGAATTATTTTGAGGGCATATTGTTGAATTATTGAGATTATTATTGAGAATTATTAAAGAGCATATATTATTGAGATTTATTATTGAGTTATATTATTATAGTTGATTGTAAAACGTATCAAATGAGTGTGAAAGCAATTTATGGAGAACACAGGTACATCTCCTTTGGAAGTAGCTAATCCATCGAATAAGACGTCTTTAGAAACTCCAGATTTGAGTTTAGAAGTATTAAATAAAACCCAACAGTTGATTAATTTGGGAAGCCCTAGTAGAAGCCCTAGCCCTAGTAAAAGCCCTAGCCCTATTGAAAGCCCGAAAGAACGCCCTAGTTTATTTAGAAACCCAAGTGAACGCCAGAGCGCGAAAATAAAACACAGCTTGGAGAGAAGTTTAAGTTTAGACAATAAAAAGGTTACACGTAGCAAGGTTACAGACGATTTTGAACATACTGAGTTAACGTTCGGGAGAAAACCGCGTGTAAAGAAAATGGTTACCATAAAATTAGAGGAAGCATTTAAGCTTATACCTATGTGTACGGGAGAAGACGATATCTATCCGTTCATAAATGCATGTGATATGGCAGCAAATTTGGTTGAAGAAAAATGCGCACCGACTTTAGTTAAATATATAACAACTAGGTTATCCGGTAGAGCATTAGAAATGATAAAATATAAAAATGTTACTAAATGGGTATACATTAAGAATTATTTATCGGATGCTTTTGAAGATACGACAACTGCTTCAAGTTTGCAGATACAATTAAATTCCATTAAGATGCGTCATGGTGAAGACGTCAATGATTATTGCCATAGAGTAGAAAAATTGTATTATAAATTATGGAATGCGTGTACACTTAATAAAGAGGAATCAGAAGCGAAAGTAATTCACGAAACTTTAAAAGAACAAACACTGAATATTTTTATAAAAGGTTTAATAAGTCCTATAAGAACAATTGTAAAGGCACGGAATCCTAAAACATTAGAGGTAGCTAAGCAATTGGAAAAGGCAGAAGAAGTAGAATATAATTCAGAAAGAGAAAATAACGGATACAGGAACGATTTTTCTAATAATAGAGATAATTATAATTTTTCACGACTAAATAATAATAATTTTCAACGTACAAATAATACAAGAAATTATAACACAAATAATCATATCAGTAATTTTCAATCAGATAATATATACCAAGGAGGTTGATCAAATATAGAACACCTGTAATAAAGTGGAAACAATAGTACAGGACTTTACGATAAGTTAATAATAAATAATAGAGTAGAATATAATTATGAATTAGGTTAATAAAAATTTTGGAAATATGGTTTTATTCGAGGGTAATGTAAAAGAAACTATAGGTACACTTTTAGAAGCATTAAAAGAGTATTATATAGTGACAAAAATTACAAAACAATAAAATTTAACATTAGGAATAAAATATGAAATAAAACGTAAGTTAGGAATTAATTAATTGTTTTTACCGATTAGTAAAGTAATACATTTACGGAAGTTTGCAAATTGTTAAAAATAAATAAAGTTAATACTAGTCATAGTAATTGAAGTAATAGGAGATGAAAATATAGTTATACAACGTGGCCGACGAGGCATTACCATACATAAAAATAATGTAAAACAGTATTATAATGATAAAGCAAATGATTAATCAAATATAAGATTCTAGTATTAATGGATAAATTTAAGAAAGGTTTCTGAAATAAAAAAAGAATTAAATAAATAGAAATGAATAAACTAGGTATGAATGACGAGTTAGAATGTAAAACATAAGGTCAATGTTACGATACATATTTCGTAAGACTAAAATCAGAATTATAGTTTGCATAAACTAAAACCGCAAAACGTAGAGTATACGGAAGAAAAGAAAGTAACTATACTAAAACAATTTCATGATCTATGAGAATGGATGTAGAATAATATACCAAAATACCAAATATAATATATTTAATCATATTATCATAAAAAAAAACAACGATATGAAAACTTAATAAAGCATTTAAAAATATTAATATTAATTTTATACCTATGTGTAGAATGTAGATTCAGTTATTCAGTTATTTAATTTGGTATGTGGGTAGAACGTAACGTTCGTGTGTAATGTTAATTAATTATTCACAAATTTATTTTATTATTTTAATTGTATTATTCAAGGTGAAGGAGATTCAAATATTAAAAAATATATATATTAATAATATATACTGTACTAACATACTTTATATTGTATTCTTGATTGATTTAAAATTTGATATAACTAATATTATTATTAAGTTACCAATATAAAACTGAATTTGTAAGTGTAACTGAGTGCATTTAAGAAAATTGTAAAGATTTCTGTCTTGCAGACATAAACCTTTTTTTTTGTGGGGAGGTGTTATGGGCTACGAGATATCTATAAGATATCTACGAGATTACAAGGCTAAGTTAGTATGACCATGCCTCGTGTCAAGGGTAATGCGGATGCTACTATGACCATGACACTTGTCGGGATAGTAAGCGCACCAATAATTACAGTGCACTAATGATGCATTTGAGATGTTATTGCACATTCTCAAATTCGTGTCCGAATTTGCAACAACAACAACAAGGACACCTGGTTTTACCCAGAAGGCGACCACACGACGTAAACAAGAGACGCACCACAATATATAAGGGAGCCCGAAGACCAGCAACGGCAGATGTACCAAAGCTATCAACAACTGAGCACTTTCACGTCACTCAGCCACTTATTTATTTGTTACATGTATTTTGTTTATATGCAATAAAACATATTACGTTATTAAGTTTAACTTTCATTCAAATTAACCATTTGGATTCAAATCTGATACTGGCACGCAACATTAGTATACAATGATACCTCTCATTGGATTCTAATTTAATACATCAATTATAGTGACCTACTACTAGAGATGTAAGCTTGAAAATTTTCAATTGAAAATTTTAAAAATTTCAGTTTTAATGTATTTTGTTTAACTTAATTAATTTTTAAAGTTGTATGGTTGGTATCACTGTACCACAGCTGTTCCTTTTGATGGTTATCATCTAATATAATCATCGAGATGACGAGATATAGGCATGTAGCACGGTGTTAGAACCGTTAAGACCGCGTAAATGCGTAATTTAGTATATTATTTATATTACTATTATGTATCATGGAGTATATTATTATTATTCTCTATGGATAATATATTAATATCAATGATTTTGTATTTGTGTGAGTATAAGTTTATGTCTGCAATCTGCAAGAGTGTTAAACGTTTTTGCATAGAAAAGTAAAACGTATAAATTTTTGTATCGACATTAATAATTGTTATAATATGACTATTGACTAGTGTAATGGTGTGATAATTTTTACTTTTCAAAATGGCTAAAAAATTTAAAACCATTTTATTTCATTACACGCGTTATGGAGTCGAGATTAACAAAAAAACACTTTATACATGTAATTACTGCAAATGGAAAACCGTAGTTAATGTAACCAGAATGTATGACCACATATATAATAAATGTACTAAATGCCCAAATATGGTAAAAAATAAATCAAGTGGTATAGATGGTATAGTTGAATCACTTGAATCTAATGAAAATGTTGACTTCGACAAGCCTGATACTCAATCAAACGAAAACAAGCAAGAGACTCAGGAACAAAAAAAAGTTATTCGTCAACGTAATATGACAAACTTTGTTGATTTTATAACAAAAGATGAGCAGGTTAGTGTATAATCAAATATTTATATTTTTTTTTTATTAATTATACTTAATTTTATTAACCTTTATCATATAATTTATGGTAATAAAATAATAAAGTATAGTTGATTATAGTGTATGGCAATATTGATTATTGTTTTTTCATCTGATATAGGTAGTTAAGTATTCAAGTAATCATAAGCCTTGCCAAATTGTTCTTAATTACCTACTATTATTATTTTTTTAGTTATAAATTGAACAACTATTTGCAAGAGCCATTTATTCGAGCGGAACACCTTTTCAAATTGTTGAAAATGCAAATTGGAAATTATTTTTCAAAACCCTTCGTCCATCTTGGGAAGTTCCATCTCGTTATAAATTATCAACTAGTCATTTAGAAGAATAATATAATAGTGTAAAGCAAAATGTTGATTCTAAAATTTATGAATCTCGTAGCTTAGGATTGATGTGTGATGGTTGGACAAATATCCGTAGGGAGCCAATTATCAACTATGTTATTACTACTCCTATACCAATTTTCTATAAAACTATTAGTACAGGAGCTGTATCACATTCCGGTGCTTACATTGCCAAAGAAATTTCATCAATCATCCAAGATCTTGGCCCAAACAAAGTATTAGATGTAGTGACTGATAATGCTAAAAGCATGAAATCAGCATGGGACATTTTAAAAAAAGAATATGGTCATCTTGAAGCATATGGGTGTGTTGCTCATGGCTTAAATTTACTGGCAAAAGATTTAGCAGAGTTGGACAATATTTCTTCAGCAGTAACTAGTGGTAAAAATATTGTCAAAGAAATCAATCTTTCACACAAGCTAAATGCAATATTCAAAGAAAAGCAAACTGGAAACAAATTAACTCTTAAATTATCAGTAAAAACTAGATGGGGTTCTCATGTGGCTTGTCTTGGAAGTATTTTAGATAATAAAAGTGCTCGGCAATTATTCGCTATTGATGATAGAGTTGTAAAAGTATTATCTGATAGTACAAAAAAAGAATTACTTTGCGATACATTTTGGAAAGGCATCATACAGATCTATAGACTTCTTAAACCTGTTGCTGATTGGATAACAATAATTGAAGGTGATGCACCACAAATTAGTTTAGTTCCCACAATATTTAAAGACTTAAATGATCATTTTGAGCAATGTTTAAACACTCATTCACCAGAAAATAAAATAAAAATTATGCTATTTTTAAAAAACAGAAAAAAATTTTGCATTACAAGCTTACATTATGCTGCAAATCTTTTAGATCCTATGTTACATGGTAAGTGTTTAACAAATGATGAAGAACTTCAAGGAATTGAGTGCATTGCTAAAATTGCCCGACATTCGGATAACGTTGACGAAGGACATATTTTAGCTGAGTTTGCTCTATATAAAGTCAAGGAAGGATTGTGGAGCAAATCATTCATCTGGGATACTGTCAGCAAAATATCAGCTACAACTTGGTGGAATGGTTTGTGTTCATCTTCTCAATTATCCATAATTGCAACAAGAATAATTCAACTTCCTGCAACGTCAGCCGCATGTGAAAGAACATTTAGTTCATATGGAAATATTCACACAGCAAAGAGAAATCGACTCACTAATGATCGTGCTGGGAAGTTAGTGTATATTAATCATAATTTGAGACTGTTGAAGAAAAATGTTGAAAATAAACCTACAATGATACAAAGTGTGTCATCTGTTTTGGTAAATTCACTGCCATTAAATATTGATGAAAATATTTCTGATTACTTATTAGAGTCAGGCCCTAATAAAAGAATCAAGAAAAATCAAGATTTAGTGGTATCTAGTGAAAGTGAAGAAGAACTGGAATTTTTAAATGACGATGATAATTCTGATGAAAATAGTGTTCAGAATCTTGAAGATAAATATAAAAAAGGAGACTTTGCTATAGTTAAATATGAAGGGGAATTTTTTCCAGGTGTTGTAAATGATATAAGCCAGAG